>NC_056730.1:198111870-198216870 GCF_019279795.1 Protopterus annectens
GAGGTGAGGCTATGATTGAACATGGTACTTAGGTGGGGTGCCAGTTCGTTCTGTAGTTTGTGTAGAATGCAGCCTGTGATGTTGTCTGGTCCCATGGATGTTGTGTTCCTGGCTTTGGAGAGTGTGGTTTTTAACTGTGCAGCCGTGATTACAGGAACTTTGCATTCTTCTGGTATAGAAATGGACTCTTTAATGGGTGGGAGTGGGGTAAAGTTAGCACTGAACCTATTTGCCAGGATGTTGGCAATATCAGTGGGTCTGTATATTTAGTGCCATTGTGCTGTAACTCTGAGATCTGAGTGTTGCCATTGAGATTCTTGACATAGCTATAGAATGCTTTGTGGTTGTCTTTATAATAAGTGGCAATTTTGTTTTTGTAACTAGCTTTGGAGGATTTTATCAGGGATCGCAGCTTCTTACTGAGGCTGACCATGGAGCTCCTACACTCATGGGATTTTACTCTCTTTTGCAGCAGTTCCTTCCTTCTGTTGTACAGTTTGTTTATGGCAGGGGACCACCAGATCGGCTTTCTTTTTTTGGAGGATAGCATCTTGGTCCTGTTTGGGATAGCACAATCCATGCACTCACGTAAGTGCTTATAAAGTGCAACTGTGTAGGATTCAGTAGCCGTAACTGTATTGTCCATCTGCATGGGTGTTATGAAGTTCACCACTTCTGTCTTAAGAAGCATGAAGTTGGCTTTGGAGAAATTTTTTACCATGGTTTCCTTAATGGGGGGTGAGGGCAGAATGTGAATATCTAGAGTAATTAGCTTATGGTCGGATCGGACCAATGAGGCATTGACTTCAGGTGTGGAACACCGATCACTCAGGACAAACCAAACCCCGTAACCAACACAAATAACCACAAAGTGAGCTAAATACTACTCATTGCCAGAAGTCTCAGCCTCCAAATGCATACACTCCAGGCACTTCTTAGTATGGAGAATATTGATATCTGTGCAGTAACAGAAACCTAGTTCAAGGCTCCAGAGAGCACACCAGCACTACCAGGATACTACTCATTCCATACCTTCCAGCATCAGAATCTGGATCATAGCACATAGGGTGGGGATGTATCCATATTCATCAAGGATACCTACACCTCTCTCTACATCCTCTCTACAGGATATGTACCCATAGAATGTTGCACAGCAACATTCTTCCCACTCCACAGGGGTGGGGGCACAACAGACCCTTGGCATTCCCGCTCTATGAGACTGACGAGTCTGATCTGCAAGGCAATGGAGCAAATCATAATGGAAGTCAACAATAAAGACATTGGGAACCTTCACACAGTTGAGCACACCCAGTTTGGCTTTGCCAAATGCAGATCATGCTTCCTGAACTGGGTAGATTTCTTTGAGAAAGTTACCCGGGCTACAGCTGATTGAAAGGAGCTCCACACAGCCTACCTATACCTTGCTAAGGCCTTTGACACCATTCCCTAGTCAGGTATCATAGATGAACTCACCAACCTGGGCATAAATCCATACATCAAAAGATGGAATGCAAACTGGCTCACAGATAGATCCCACAAATAAAGAGTTGCTGGCTACATGTCAGACTCTAAACCGGTAACAACTGGTGTCCCCAGGCTTCAGTCCTGGGGGCCCTCCTGTTTGGTATATACTTCTCAGAAGTACATGTCAACACATGAGGTTTTGGTTGACTAAGTTTGCTGGGAACTGTAAAGTGTTTGCCATAATAGATTCCCTGGATGACACAAATATTCTCCAGAAGGGACTCTATGAGAGAGATGTGTGGTGTCAGAATCATGGCCTCAAGCTTAATGTGAAAGAATGCATAGTAATCCCCTTTGGGAAAAACAAAGTACCCACAAACTACCACATAGGTGTTACCCCCTAAAAACTGACAAGGTAATAAGGGATCTGGGGACACAAATAGATAGTCATCTTTCCTTTGACAACCATGTTGCCAAAGTGATTAGGAAATCCTATGTGGCCCACCTAATCAACAACAGGTTTGCATCAGGATCAAAAGAGGTAGTGGTGGCCCTCTACTCTTAAGTCATCAGACCCATCATTGAGTACAATGCACCATTTTGGATGTACTCGACTAGGCATATCCAGCAGCTGGAGAGACCACAGAGGTACCTCACCAAGAGGATTACTGGCCTCAAACAGTTGTGTTATGCAACACAACTGAAAAAACTAAATCTGTTCTCTGTTGCATACCGCCTACTCAGAGGCAAACTCTGCCTAACATACAGAGCCATGTCCAACACATAACTGTTGAACATGCTCCATCTAAGGAAAACAAAACTGAGTCACACTAGACACTCCACGGGTATGAACCTCATCACAACAATGAATACAACATGTTGGTGGGATAGAGTACCATCCCAGAGACTTGCCTTACTGTGGAACAGAGTCCCAATGTACATCAGACAGAGCCCCTCACTGACACTCTTCAATAGGAACTTGATGAGTGGATGGGAAACAGACAATTCACGCCAGGGATTACATCAGCAGCCCCACTAGAAAGGGGCTTAGGGTAATAACTATTAGAACTAGGGCTTAGAAGACTAACCAGTGGGGTGGTGAAAGTTGCACAACTTGCCTAGGCTAATATATGCCTTCGTGAAGACAGTCTACTACATACCTTTGAACCTATGTGACAGGTACATGTCTACAGATAGTAGATGTGTACTTCATTGTACAGTCATGTTGTACAGCATGCACATGCACCACATACACTGTAATGCTTAGTACAGTGGGTGAAATGTGCACTTCATGTCTTTTGTGCCATTGGGATGTGTGCTGGGTGGGACAGTCCTGGATGGCTCTCTGTCTTGGTCACCCTCTTACACACATCTCTGCCCATCCATCTTTGGCTTATTATACTGTGTTCCCCTACATATATAGGTACATAGGTATGTAATAGGCTATCTGCCTGAAGGCATATATTAGTATGGCCAGAGTGTGCAGCTATCACCACACCTGGGGTTAGTTCCCTATGCCTCTGTGTAGTAGAGCTGATGAAGTGATCCATGGTGTGACAGTTCAGTTTCACATACGCTCATCAAGGCTCCTCTGGAAGAGTGTCAGTGAGGGACTCAGCTTAATGTAGGTTGGGAGCCTGTTCCAAAGCAAGGGAAGTCTGTGAGTTAGTAATGTATCCCTTCCACATGTTCTATTTATTGTTGTGATGATTATGCCCCTAGAGCATGTGGCACAGTGAGCTTGGGTTTACTTCAGATAGAGCATGTACATCAGTTCTGAATTGGACATGAACATGTCTGTTGGACAGAGGTCGCCTGAGTAGACAGTATGCAACAGAGTACAGATTGAGTTACTTCAATCTTGCTGCATGGGGCAACTGTTTGAGGCCAGTAATCCTCTTGTTGAGGTACTTCAGTGGTCTTTCCAGCTGCTGGAGGTGCCTCGTCAGATTCATCGCAAGTGTGTCGTGGTACTCTCTGATGGGTCTGATGACTGATGAGTAGAGGGAACCTCCTTTGACCTACATGCAAATACTTTGGCAATTTGTGGGAACACATAGCATGATTTTCTAACCACTTTGTGAATGCATTTCTGAAAGTAGAGATGACTATCCACATGTGTCAATAGATCCCTTATTATTACCTCCATATTTAGGGTGTTGGCACCTATGTGGTATTTGTATGACTGTAGATCGAGGCCATAATTTTGACACCACATCTGTCTGGCTGAGACCATTTTTAAGGAAGTCTCTGTTGTCCCAAACATCGATTATGACAACCTTTTTGCAGTCATCCACAAACTTTGATAACCATAGCCCTCATGTGTTTGACTGTACTTCTGAATAGTATACACCAGACAGGAGGGGTCCCAGGACTGAGCCATGGGGGACAGCAGTGGTTACCAGCTTACAGTCCAACAGGGAGACCACAATTCTTACCTTGTGGGATCTATCTGTGCCCCAGTTGGCAATCCATCAGATGACATACATGTTTATGCACAGGTTGTTGATTTTGTGGATACAACATGTGTGTGGGATGTTGGAAAAGGGCTTTTCAAGGTCTATGTAGACCATGTGGAGCTCATTTCATTGATGTATGTCCTGGGTAACTGCCTTGCAAACTGTCTAGCAGGTTTAGGGACCATGATCTGCCCCTTACCAAACCAAAATGGGTAGGGTTGGGTGTTTGTAGGCTCCCAATATCTCTGTTTATGAGTTCCATAATGATGGACTCCATGGCCTTACAGATCAGGCTTATTAGGCTTATAAGACAATAGTTCCCATGGTCTGTTGTGCACTAACACTTGTAGAGTGTGCCAAAAGTTGCTGTAACCCATTCAACAGTTTCATATCCTGTACAGAGGGTGAGTCTCAACAGACTGTTCTGGTGCAGGGTCTGTTTGTTTTGGAGTTCACATATGACACAGCCAGGGACACCAAGTCATCCCATAGATGCTGCGTTTTTAGGTTTGGATAGAGCTGTTTAACCATTGTATATGTGATTTCTGGGTTTTCACAATCTCCAGGTATGGCAATGGGCCATTTTGTCAGTGAGAGGGGGGTAAATATGTATGAACCTGTCTGACAAGATGTTGGCAATGTCAGACGTGTACATGTATTCATTTACACTTTGCACTAACTCAGAATATATGTGAGTCTACACTGATATTTATGACATAGCTAAAGAAAGCTTCATGGTTCTCTATGGAATCTTTGGCAATATTTTTGGCAGAGCTTGGCTTGGATAATGTTAAGAATGCTGATTGTTTCTTGATGATACTGATCGGAGATTTATTGATCTTCTTTGTATTTTAACTTTCTTTGAACAACTTAAGTACTTGCATTACATAGTTTGATTATGACAGGGGTCCAATATATTATATGGTTCTGTTTTCATATCACTGTGTGCGCAAGGCAGGATTGGTGAATAGTGACATGTGTCTGGAATAAGAACTGCAACTGCCAGATATGTGTGGCCCACTGCTGTACTCAGACATGGCCTAAGTGTGTGAGCATGCCCAGTATGACCTTTCAGTATGTTGTTGACTGACATTTGCTTCATTTGTTTAAGTGTATGAGCATGCCCAATATGACCTTTCAGTATGTTGCTGACTGAAATTTGCTAAATTTGTTCAAGTGTGTGAGCATGCCCACTATCGGCATATATACTATATGTGTGTGAAAAATCAAATTGGTTTTTACTTCAGGGCTCACCTTTGTGTTGTACATTGACAGGAAGCATGTTGGGCCTGCAGGGCTTCCATGAGTCAATTTGCATACACTTATCAACATTTCTACATTTAGGGGGGGGAACTATTATTTGTACATTTCTACCTGGGGGGGCACACCTGATTGTTACTGTGGGTGTACATAGTATGAAGGGTACACCTGACACTTATACACATTTGCTAGGCCTGCACTGCTATGTCAGGTACCCCATTTCAGTCTGTACTGTTGCCTATCATACTGGCTTGAGGCATACCACTGTACTACAGACCTTAGCTTCCAATTACATGCATATTAGTTTGTGACTTCATAGCCTACCCAACCCACATCACACTGCCTGGCCTGCTGTTATCTGTCTGCATAGGCCTGGGGGGAGGTTACTCATATGCCTCTTCAGAGGGCATGATACAGCATTTGTTTGTGTTTGCATGTGTCTACAATTGTCCTGCTGGCTGTAACTGTTAGGTATGTGACCCCCCCAACTGGTATGTGTGAGTAACTTAAGTTGTGTCTGTGCCAGTGAAATGCCGTCATGGCTTAGTATAGTGCACAGTGTTCTGAGTTCGAGCCCGGTCACTGCTTTTTATTTTTCTGCTGGGTAGACCTGACTGGTTAAGGAACAGTAAAGCAGGTGTGAGCGTGTTTACCCGACTTTGCTCGACTTTGCCCAACTTTGCTCAACATTGCTCAACGTTGCCCGACGTTGTCCGACATTGCCCAATGCTGCCTGATGTTGCCCGAAGTTGCCCAATGTTGCGCTGGTTAGCGTAGTGCGCAGCTACGTGCAATTGTATTTAAATATGCTCAATACTGGTAAAATGTGCTTAGCAGTGTTTTATATTACTTAAAATAGGGCATTCATGCCTCATGTGGTGCTGCAGGGATGTCTATGTTGGATGCACATAGTACACTCTCTATACATGTTTGAAAACAGTTAGTGTCAAGTTAGGCATCCCTTTTATTGTATGTGCGAGTCAGAGAGAGGTGTCATTTCCAGGGTTCCTAGTGAGTCAGTGTATGTGCTATTTGTTTCCTCTTTGCCAAGGCCAGGGCATACTGGGCACGCCTCCTTCTGCCTACTGGGGTAGGCTCAGGTTGTTCCTCCTCTGAGTCACGCTGTGCCAGTGCAGACCTTGGCAATGGTGGGGGGCTGTTTGGCCCTGCCCCATGCTATTTCTGCTGCAGTTGTTTCCGCAGGATCATATTGTGTAGCATGGCACATAGCATAACAATTTGAGTACATGTAGTTGGTGAGTACTGCAAGGCTCGAACAGATATGTCCAGGCACCAGAACCGTGACTTGAGCATCCCAAACACACACTCAATTATGTTTCTTGTTTGTGTGTGTGCCTCATTATGGAGTTCTTGTTCAAATGTGTGTGCATTTTTGATGGGTGTCATCAGCCACAGCTCCAGTGTGTATCCAGCATCCCCCAGTAGGTGACCATCAGGGATGTCCCCGTTGGCAAACCTCTGGTACAGCTGCATCAGATGCCAGATGTGGGAATCGTGATAGCTTCCAGGGCAGCCAGCACACACATTCATTATTATGCCCTGGGCATCACACACAACCTGGCAGTTGATGCAGGGGAAGCCCTTGCGGTTGATGTAGACCCTACCCCCACTCACCAGGTGGTGCTTTGATGCATATGTGCGTGCAGTCTATTGCACCCACTACCTCAGGGTATTCTGCTATTTGGTGGAAAAGATGCATTGTGCTGGCCAATGCCTCACAGGAATTGGGGAACTATAAATGGTCACGACATGTGCTGACATGGCATCCAGGAACTGGTAGAGTACCCTGGATGCTGATGTCTGTGAAATCCCCATCATATCACCAGTTGGTGTTTGGAAGGTACCTGCAGCTAGTATTCTTAGGCCAACACATACCTTGGTATCCACTAAGATGGGTTTCCCTCTGCTAGTTCTGTGTGTGAGGCGTGGCCGGCACAGCTCAAAAATTTGCTGTAGGAGGTCACTGTCCACCCTATAGCGCTCCACTATGTCCAGCTCATGTAGCCCCTGATAGGTTACCCTGGGTCTGTACACTCTTCTCTGTCTCCTCACTGTGGGTTGCTCAGCAGCATTCACAACATCACCACCCTCAGTACCTTGCACATGTTGGTTTATGATAGCAAGAGCAGCCCCTAACATTTTGTCTGACTTAAGCTTTTTAAGCTTTCCCTCTTTGTATACTGCAGCGTTGCAGAGTTCTTGAGAAAAAACATGGGGGAATGGTGTTTGCAGGGTTTAAAGTGCTGGGCTGAGCAGGGCTAGTCTGCTGCCTGTGTAATTGGCTGATTCTGATATATTTCACCTGGCAGCTCTGCTAGTTCACCTTGGTTCACTTCCTACTACTTCTTTTCCTTCCTTTTGCCTTTCTGTTTCTGCCCAGGGCAGCGCCGCGCAAACAAGTGCATATACGAGCACATGAGCACACACACTGTGTGCATGTTTGCAAGGAGTTTCCTATCTTTTAACAGTGTGCACCTTGGGTTTGAAGTTTTCAAACAGGACAACTGTAGGCACACCTCTTGCAATCCTGAGCAACTCAGGGCAAACACAAGCTACTGTGCTCTAATTAGCTTACAGCCTGTCTGACACACCCCCTCATGATGTCACCTCTATTCTACTCTTCTACTCACCTACTCCTACTCTTACACTCTTGGGACATGCCTCACATGCTGGGGAAAATTTGAATTCACTATCCTTATACTCATTTGCATAGGATTGCTTAGTAATGCATGGTTACATCTCTCACACTGACCTTCCCCCCATAGCAACCACTAGTCAGTGGCCATGTTATCTTCAGCCTACCATTCACCTGCATGGCAGAATAAGCTTTTTAGTGAACATGCCTATTTTTGGCTTTTTTAAAATTAGTTTCTTGTTTTTATAAGCGCCACATGTTTGCACGGTGCTGTGCTATGCATAAACATTGGAGATCAGGGAAAAAAATAAAGTTAAATTGTTATATTTTTAAACATTTTAAATTGCCAATGGCCTTATATTTGGCCATTGGCATGCTTCCTCAACTGTATGCATCCTTTATTTGGAGCTGTCATAGCTCTGTTTAGCTATTTGCAGAAATGTACTCTGTTACCAACAGAGTACATTTCTGCAACTAACACTAATCTTCCACGGACAGGTTAGTGTTTTCTAGATCACAAATTTACCTCATTAGCATGACTTTCACCAGCAAATGAGGTAATTTGCATACCATGACACTGTCCGTGCAAGAGTAGCTTTAGCAACTCTCGTGCACGCCCCTGCCGGCTGTTCCTGGATCGCACGGCAGACATATTGCCAGCGTGAGGTCCTACACTCTTCTTGCACTCCGTGCAAGTTTTCGTAAATCTGGGGGGGGGGGGGGTCTGTTCATCCTTTTGTATGCAGAATCTGATTGATGCCAAAGTCTGAGTCCGGACTACTGTAACATCCTTAGTTACGAACACGCCAATCCTGCCCTAAACTTTATTATGTTCACAAGAAATTCTTCTCTGCATTTTACGTAGGGCAAACATCACGACCTGTAAAACACAGAATACGTGAACATCTTAGTGATATCAGGACTAAATGAATTCATAATGCATTGTATTAACATACACTGACACATAGCACTGCCAAATTCAGTTTTACAATTATAGACAAAATCTAGGGACATAGAGCTAACAAAACAGGCTAGAACTCAATTTTAAACAGAAAAGAATCAGGATGGATTGTCAAGCTCGGAGCTTTGTTTAAGCCTGGTTTAAATGAACATAATTACATTTTTGGGATGGACCAATTGGAATGCAACAGGTTAATTAATTGAGTATATAAGTGTGTGTAGAGCTGATGGATTTCAATGCACTGAGGAAACTGGTATGCCTATTTGTTTTTTATTTTATCTATATCAATAAATGTAGCCTTTCACTTTTCCTATTTGGTGCTGGACCTTTATTCTTTCCTGATACTTTTGGTTTGGTCCATGCACCTAGTCCTACGTGCATGGTTTTTGAAATTTTCCTATCTGGCTTCTTTTCGCACTGGGGGCATCTTGTAGCAGGCAGGCACAAATATTGGCATTACGACGATCTTTTAGTTACATCGAGCTCTAATTCATTCAACCAGGTCCAGGGCATTTGTCGCTTATCCCTATTTGGTTGTTGGTGCTCAAGTGGGGAGTTTTTGACTCGAGTGGAACAAATGGACAGAGAAATATTGGCCCTAAGTGTATTGTGATGCTTTTCTGGTGTATTTACATCGAGGAACATTTGGATTTACATCTATATGACTGACTTTCAAGCTTTTGGATTTATATTTACATGGGTCACTCTGATGGAGCTTAATATCAGGTACTGTTACATTCACAGGGAAGTGCATTGAATGCATAGATGGCGTGTTTTTTGCCATAAACTTTTTCTGCACTCATGGCCTATTAATAGAAAGCAGTTTGAATCTCTACATTGATCCGGGTGTTGTTGGTGTGTTATCACATTTGGACATTTAACTGCAGCAGGTCCAATGCAATGTACTTTTATATGTTCACAAGCAAGTTCTTTTGAACTTAATAAAGTTTAGGGCAGGATTGGCATGTTCGCAACTAAGGATGTTACAGTAGTCCGGACTTAGACTTTAGCATCAGTCATATTCTGCATAAAAAGTTGAACAGAATTTGTTATTTCTAACTATGCATATGGGATATATTTATCTCTTTTGTCACATCAATAACCAGGTTTATCTTCTGGGTATTTCTAATTATAACATCTTGATAATTTGGGTCTTTAGCACAGGATGTGTGTTTAATAAACCAGGGATTAGTGCCTCTATTGGACTTTTTGACAATGGTTAATTATAATATGGGCATGATTTATATATAAAAGGCTCTGACAATTCTAATTCCACATGAGTTTATGTAGGCTTTATAGTATGTCATGTATTTGAGGTTAAAGTAAAGGACTGACAAGATATTGTATACACAGAACCATTTTATGTTCATGTTGTTAGGTCGTTTGTCCTTGCTAAAATTCGGGGACACATGTTGTTCATATTGTGATTACAATTACAATATTTAGATGAGTTCCTTTCTTTTTCATGACATATGTGTTTAATCATATAAGCGATACAATAAGCTATTTAAATATTTTTAGGGTCAGGGACCTATTGCAGCAGATTGTGCAAACTAAGATATTTACTCTCCGAATCTTTTTGTGGGGAACACCCATTTCAATTTCCATTGCTGTACATCTTTATTGGTGTATATACATTTTTAGGGATAAGTGGAATTGATTGATACACTATTGGACTCTGTACTACGTGCCTTGGGAACTTTTTATGGGTGTAGACTGCAGTGCCAGGCTATCAATACCAGTACCATCAACTAATTGGATCTGTGGGAAGACGGAGGTCTACTTCAGACTCAGTTAGGGATTTGATCCAGGTTTAAGCCATAAGGCATATTGATCATATGTATGTATCATTTTAGGATGGGCAACATCTAACAGAGCTGGCTGAGATGAAGGTTGACCAGTTTTTTGGCCCTACATTGTATGAACCAGAGCTATAGCTTGCTTGAAGTGTATCGTATTCCATTTTTACCTTTATTTTAATAACAAGGAATACTGTTTGTTGTACAGCAATAGTATTGGATAAAGGGTGTATTTAAGACAGTTAAATACTTTCAACATATTTTTTCTGCTGCAATATATCCTGGGCCTTTTCTATTTATATTTATATATATATATATATATATATATATATATATATATATATATATATATATATATATATATATATATATATACATCTTACTGGACTTATGAGCATTAGAATTGGAGGGCAGGGTCCAATAGAGTGCTTTTGATAGCAATTATATATAGCCTTATCCATATTCCCTTGATGATAGCATTTTGATAATATTTTCCATTGTTCCATTGTGATTTTCAGTCTTATTTTCTATTAAGATCGATTTATCTACATTGTTGGAAGGTCTTTCAGCAAATTGTGATAATTTATCTGCTTTTGGACTAAAACCACTGGATTTAGGGAATGATATGTTGGAGAAGGATGACTCGGGAAACCCTATGTAGCAGTCAGTTTCAAATACTTACTAAGGAGATGAAAACACTTAGGTCCAATATATGGCATTTAAAACTATTTAAAGCATATAAATTAAGGGAAATTACACCTAGGGGCTTACATGTTCATTTACAACCTTTGGTAGGACAAATAGATGAAAAATTAACACAAGACTGAACATTGGCCCAACAGACAGCATCTATGCTTTTTGTGGATATTTTGATTACATATTATAAGAGAACTATTGATTCAAACATAAGGGAAGCAACTAAAATTTGTGAAGAAGTAAAGGCTTATGAGGGTGAATCCTTTTTCAACACATATCTACAGGCCTTAGCCAAAGAACTTTCCCAATTAGAGGGACAATAGGTAAAGTGGAAGACTCAGAAATTTCATAGAGACACACCAGATTATGACCGAGGTAGACCATTTGGTCTTAACAAAAGTGTAAGATTTCAGGGAGCTGTCAATAAGGGGACCAACAGGAGGAAAAGACCTAGGTCCATACTTAAACATAGAGCACCTAATCGGGGGGAACATCTGGCGAGGATTCATCTTCTGCCACAGACTTTGTCCCTACTTCTTTGGAGGAGTCCCCAGTAGCGAAAAGAATGCCCAGCATGGGACGTTTAGGACCAAAAACCATCGGGGGGGGGGTAGGAAACATTGCAGAGATAACAAACATTCAACAACTACTGAAGAGAATTTTGACATAATAGATGTCAATAATGTATACAACATTTCCTCCCAACCATTGTCTGAGACAGAATTAAAATTATTAAATAAAGGATTGAATTTTGTTCTTTCCTTTTCTGTGGCTGAACATAATTTTGTGGATGTCACTGATGCATTTTGTAGAAATCTTAATTTAAAATATTTTTTTCAGACTCGGATCAATTTCAAAGATCCACTGAATTTAATTTCAAGAAATCTACTTTTGTTCCACCTATGGACAGACATGTTTCTGTGTTCAGAGAATGCATTTTGAAAGAACTACACTTCAACATGAATCCACATGCTGGTATCAAACATAATTTAACAAAATCGGAACGTGAGGCCCTACAGAAACTTAGCAAGAATCATAAATTGGTTATATTACTGGCTGATAAAGGGGGTACAGTTGTTATCATGGTCTGGGAAATGTATGAAACTGAAGCCTTGACAGAGTTGTCTAATAACATGTTTTATATGAAAATACCTCTGGACCCTACCTTCAGGTTCAAAAAAGAAATAGATGCTTTTTTGGATTTGGCGGTGGAGGAAGGGATTATTGATTTGAGAAACAAACAGGAAGTGACGGTGCAGGAGCCAAAGTTGCAATATTTATACCTACTTCCAAAAATACATAAAAATGCCACCAAACCACCTGGCAGACCCATTGTTTCGTGTTGGGGATCCTTGACGGAACCCTTATCTGCTTTTCTTACAGATTATCTTAAACATCTTCTTCCACTGGTCAGGTCCAGAATCAAAGACACAACACAATTTTTGAAAATTATCCAAGATACACAGTTGGAACTGGATTAGATCCTATGTACATTAGATGTCACACCCCTTTATACTAACATTCCACATTGGGCTGGACTGGAGGCTATTCAGTATTGGCTGGATCAGGCACAAATATATAAACAGGGCTTCAATACTTTTCTAGTCTGTTTAGTTGAACATGTCCTCACGAAAAATGTTTTTTACTTTCATGGGACCTGCTACTGGCAGTTAAGAGGTACTGCCATGGGAGCATCTTTTGCTCCCATTTATGCTGACCTCTTTATGGGATAATTTGAGCCGCATTTGATCTACGATGCTAGTCATAATTTACTTTTGGACAATATGGACATCTGGAGATAATATCTGGATGATTGCTGGATGGTGTGGAGGGGGGATGTCAGCTGTTTGATAGAATGTGTTGAATACTTTAATGAGAATAAATGGGGGATACATTTCACACTCAACCATGATTACAAGCAAATTACTTTTTTGGATGTACATATCACCCGTCAGTTTGACCATACACTTCATACCCAAGTATATAGGAAATTCCCCCAATTCAACAGCTTATTACATGCTTCGAGCTATCACCCCCGACACATCATCCATAACATCCACAAGTCTCAATTTTTGCGTATCAAACGTATATGATCTTCAGAGGAAGCCTATAGCCACAGCCAACAAGACCTTACTTATAGATTCTTGAACAGGGGCTACCAACAGCAATATATTGATAAGGCCAGCTGCTTTGCCACAGAACAAGATAGGAACACACTGTTAACTTATAGCCACAGAGACAAGGGAAAGGGTATGGCTAACACACATGATATCCGAATGGTTGCCACATTTGGCAGCAACACAGCTAAATTTAGGAAAATCTTTCAGAACCATTGGGACATCTTACTAGCCAATGAACATTTAGCCAAGATACTACCTTCAAGATGCCTTTTTTCCTATAGACGAGGCCATACGATAAATTCACACTTCACTCATTATAAACATCCACATCCTATGCCGGCCGAACAGACCACCTTGTTAGGGAATAACTTAGTGGGGAGTTATCCCAGTGGACACTGACATTTTTGTATCTACATAAACAAAACTACTGAATTCACAAGTAGCAACACCTCACAGATTTTTGACATTAGGTGTTTTGCCAGTTGTGGCAGTGACTGGGTCATTTATTTGGCCAATTGTTTTTGCTCTGTGTTTTACGTAGGGCAAACATCACGACCTGTAGAACACAGAATAAGTGAACATCTTAGTGATATCAGGACTAAACATATTCATAATGCATTGTATAAACATACACTGACACATACCACTGCCAAATTCAGTTTTACAATTATAGACAAAATCCAGGGACATAGAGCTAACAAAGCAGGCTGGCACTCCATTTTAAACAGAAAGGAATCAGGATGGATTGTCAAGCTCAGAGCTTTGTTTAAGCCTGGTTTGAATGAACATAATTACATTTTTGGGCTGGACCAATTGGAATGCAACAGATTAATTAATTGAGTATATAAATGTGTGTAGCGCTGATGGATTTCAATGCACTGAGGAAGGCATTTTGTTCTGCAGAAATTGGTATGCCTATTTGTTTTTTATTTTATCTATATCAATAAATGTAGCCTTTCACTCCTGTTTGGTGCTGGACCCTATTTTGCTTTCCTGATAGTTTAAGACAGCACCCAGCTTGCAGTCATCTACAACCCTGGTCAGCCACAGACCACTGGTTTTGGCTTGCACCTCAGAAAAGTATATCCCAAACAGTAGAGACCCCAAGACTGATCCTTGGGGTAAACCGCTCATTACGGGTCTACTACTAGAGGTGGCTTCCCCTATTTTGACTAAGTGGGTTCTATTACTGAGCCAGTTAGCTACCCATCTGGTAACATACAGGGTGAAGCCTAGTTGGGAGAGTTTATCTATTATGCCTCAATGCAGAATAGTGTTGAAGGCTTTGGCTAGGTCAAGGTAGGTGGTGTGCACAATCTTTCCCTCCTCCATGGCTTTGCTGACTGTTTCAAAGAAGTCAACCAAGTTTAACAGGCACAATCTCCCTTTGATAAAACCAGACTGTGTGGAGTCAAGGGTTTGGAGTTTGCCAATATCCTTGTTTATAAGGTCCATGATAATGCAGTCCATGGCCATGCAGATGAGGCTAGTTAGGCTGATGGTCCTATAGTTGCCTGGGTCAATAGATGCTCCAACATTGTGTAGAGGGATCACAGTAGCTGTCTCCATTTGACTGGGATGAAGCCAGTGCTCAGGCTTTGGTTGAATAGGGTGCCTAATGGAGCTGATAGCTCATGCCTGAGTTCATGTACGATACAGCCAGGGATGTTGTTGGGTCCCATGGAGACTGCATTTTTTGCCGTTGAGAGGGCATTAAACACCTGCTCTCTGGTGATGAGTGGATGGGAGCAAGTGCTGGGGATGTCCTGGTTTACTAATGGGGGTGACGGGGGGGTGAAGTTTTCACTGAACCTATCTGCCAGTAGGTTAGCTATATCTACAGTGTTTGTGTATGTGGTGTTATTGGCCACCAGTTCAGAGCAGATCTGGGTGTTACCTTTCAGACTGCAGACATATGTGAAGAAGGCCTTGTTGTTGTCCTTAGTGGATGCGGCCAATTTGGACTCAAAGTTAGCCTTAGTGGATTTCACAAGTGACCTTATTTTCTTGTTCAGACAAAGGAGTGATTGCTTTCAACTTGGAACCTGCTCCTTCTTGGTCCTGAACAGCATTATTTTCCTTTTCCTATAGAGTTTGTTTATTGCTGCTGTCTATCAGACAGGTTTAATCTTCCTTGAGGAAGATGATTTGATTCTGCCAGGTATTGCTGAGTCCATACAGCTATGTAGGTGCTCATATAGTTTTTTGGTGTAGGCTTGGGCATTAGTGCTAGTTCTTACTGAAGGGACGGTGGCTGAGAAATTGCTTATACCTGCTCTCAGAGATTGTAGTTAGCTTTGGAAAAGTTTTTTTGTTTGACTCTGACAAGTTTATATACTTATGTGCTTGTTTGCATGGTACAGTGCACTTCTTAGTTATGCTTAGTTCTGTGTGAATATACATCAGACATCTGCTAGACATCTAAACATAGAAACTAGGTGCATGCAATATTAAACATTTTTTTAACATATGCTTGTTTGTGTGATGTGGTACTTTGCTTTGCTAGGCGTAGTGTGGCGTATTTAAAGGGTACACATCTGCTAGACAGCTAAAAATAGATATCAGGTATATTCAATTATTGTCAGTCTGCTATGCTTAGCAACGTGCAAACCCACACAGCAAAGCTGTGCTACACTTACAGGCACCTTCCCAGTATATCTGCAGATATTCCAGTTACCTGACAATCCAAGTGGCTAAATAGGTTGAGTCATGACCTACAGTGTAGTAGGTCCTGGGTATTAATGCTTTTTACATATAGTGCTGTGAGACTGTATCAGGTGACTGAAGCATCAGTTGACTTTAATTTAAATAATTGTTACAATTAGAAATGGTCAGAAATGCTGCGTGCTGCTAAGCGACATGGCATATTTTTGAAAGTTACAGTATGATGTGCAAAGGGGGGAATGTTGCCTATATAAAGGCCTATAGGCAGGAATTTCACATCATTTGTTGGAGTCTGAGAATGACTGTGGGTATGGCTGCTGAAGTTGTTGAGGAAGCATGCTTTTGTGTGCAAAAGTGGGGTGTGCAAGAGTGCAGTTTTTATTGGACTCCTGGTAGAGAGATATGGACCCCTGGCTGCTACAGGGCAAGTACAAGGGCTCAGAGTTCAAGTATGAGGCTTGGAATCATTTGGCCAGGGATCAAACCAGTGCTATTGGTATCCACCGCACTGGTGAGCAGTGTTGTCACCACTATGACGACCTGAAACATAGGAAGAGGGGAACCTTGGACACCTGGGTTCAAGATGCAAGAGATGGGTGCACCCCACAGATATGTAAGCATGTTTTCCAGTAATTTATAAATATTCAAGCTGAATATATGAAAAACTGGTATGCATAATGGTTTGCTTCTCTTATCACAGCTGCAGAAGAGAGGGCTCGCAACATGCAGTCCCATGCTGGGTGTCTGGGCAGGATAAGGCAAGCGCGTGGTAAGTAAGAAAATCATTTAAGTAATAACTTAATGTGTAACTTAATAGTATAGTAAAGTAAATACAGATGTTGCAGTCTTAACAGTCAGTTATAACATACCTGGGACATCCTACACCTTTATTCATGTATCAGTACATGTCTGAAATGGTACAGCAAGTAAGCATGCAGTACTGTGTAGCATAGCTTCCAACCAACAGTGAATGTTGGGGTCTACCCAGATTAAGAGTCACTGTTCTGGTCTGCTCATTGTCTAAAATATGCTGTGGGTTGCACTCGATAAATGAACAAGGTCTATGGGTTAGTTAACAGAAGACATAGACAGCTATCCATGGTCTACATGCCACAATTGAAGCAACATTAATCAATACATTTTAAAAGGTGATGGTGTTTTGATAAGTAATGTTTTCAAATAATGTTCCCTATTCCTGTATTCACTGCACGTGTGTTCTAATCTGACATCAGTCAACTGTTACATGTAAATGAATAAAGAATGCACCAACAAATGTCAGAAATAAATGTAGTGCAATACCCAAAGTATGCCTGTGTTCTGCTCATTTAGTCTTAATGCTGTATATAGGTTCATAGGTTCATAGGTGTGTACTAGGCTAATGGCCCTGGAGCTTATATAAGCCTAGCCTAAGAACATTCCCTGGCATCATGCTACACAAAGTTAGTTCTCAGTGCCCCTGTCAAGCATGGATACTGAAGTGATCCCCAGTATGAACTTCCTATTGCCCATCCACTTGTCAGTATTTCTCTTAAACAGGACCAGTGAAATGCTCTAGTTGACGTGAATGGGAAGTTTTTTCCAGAGTATGGGAAGTCTCTGGATTAGGAACCTGTCCCTCCAGCATGTTCTGTTTATTGTGGTAATGAGGTTTAGGTCCCTGGAGCATGTGGCATGGAGGGATTTGGGATTTATTTAGGTGTAGCATATCTAGCAGGTCAGCCATGGCTTTGTAGGTCAAGCAGAGATCGCCTCTAAGTAGGCGATAAGAGACGGAATATAGCTGGAGTTTTTTGAATCTGTCCATATAGGGCATGTGTCTAATACCTAAGATCCTCTTAGAGAGGTATTTTTGTTGCCTTTCCAGTTGTTGTAGGTGTCTAGTGAGGTACATACCAAATGAGGCATTGTATTCTATAATAGATCTAATGAGACATGTGTAGAGAGGGATTATGACCTCCTTCTTCCTGGAGGAGAAACCTTTTGTAATGAGATGTGGCACATAGAAGGACTTTCTGACTACACTGGCAATGTGGTTATCAAAGGAGAGGTTGCTGTCAACCTGCGTCCCCAGGTCTCTAATCAAACTTTCAGTGTTTTGTGGACTACTGCCTATGTGGTAGTTCATGGCCACCAAATTTTTCCCAAAGGGAATGACAATGCACTTTTTGGCATTGAGCCTAAGGCCATGGTTCTGGCACCAGTCACTGGTGTCAGTGAGGCATTTTTGTAGAATGTCTAGATCAGTTGGAGAATCAATAGTGGCTCCCAGTTTGCAATCTTCTGTGAACTTAGTCAGCCAGAGTCCCTTTGTGTTGGCATACCAGGTTGCGTTCTACATGAACTACAGAATGAACTGGCACCCGACCTAAGCACCATGTTCAAGTCATAGCCTCACCTCAGGCTTTGTAGCCACTGAATGGTGCACAATGATGGTTATCCCACTCCACAAATGGGGAGCCACCATGGACCCAAGGAACTACTGCCCCATTAGCCTAATGAGCCTGGTCTGCAAGGTCATGGAATGTATCATCATGGAATTTATAAACAAAGACATTTATAATCTCCAAACTCTGGACCCCACCGAGTTCAGGTTTGTAAAAGGCAGATCATGTCTCCTAAACCTGATAGACTTCTTTGAAGCAGTCGCCAAAGCTGTAGACGAGGGTAAGGTGGTTCACACAGCCTATCTGGACCTTGCCAAGGATTTTGACACCATCCCCCACTCTGGAATTATAGATAAACTCACTAAACTAGGTATAAATTTCTATGTCACAAGATGGGTTTCCAACTAGCTCACTGACAGAACCCACACTGTAAAAGCAGCAGACTCCAAGTCTGACTTCAGACCAGTGACAAGTGGAGTACCACAGGGTTCAGTCCTGGGTCCTCTCTTTTTTGGTATCTACTTTTCTGAAGTACAGGCTAACAGAGAAGGTCTTTGGCTAATGAACTTTGCAGATGACTGCAAACTAGCAGCCATAATTGAAAATCCTAATGATGTGGACATCCTACAAAAGGGCCTCACTAAGACAGATGCCTGGTGTCAAAGCTATGGCCTCAAGCTCAATGCCAAAAAGTGCATTGTCATCCCCATTGGTAAAAACTCTGTACCCATGAGCTACCATGTAGGTGGTAGTCTACTTAACACTGAAAGTGTGATAAGAGACCGTGGGACACAGGTAGACAGTAGTCTCTCCTTTGATAATCACATCACCACAGTAGTCAGGAAATCCTTCTATGTGGCGCACTTCATCACAAAAGGTTTCTCATCCTGGAAAAAATAGGTCATTGTTTCCCTGTACTCGTCACTCATTAGACCCATTATAGAGTACAATGCCCCTTTTGGTATGTACCTCACAAGACATCTACAGCAACTGGAAAGGCCACAGAAATACCTCACAGAGATGATTACCGGCCTCAAACAGATGCCCCACGTAGACCGTCTAAAAAATTCCAGCTTTACACCGTCGCATATCGCCTACTCAGAGGTGATCTCTGACTAACATACAAAGCTATATCAAACCCAGAGCTGTTGGACATGCTCCACTTAAAGAAATCCCAATCCCTCTGAGCTACATGCTTGTGGGACCTAAACCTTGTCACCACAATAAACAGAACATGCTGGAGGGATAGATTCCTGCACCAGAGACTTCCCATACTCTGCAACAAACTACCTATCTATATCAAACAAAGCTACTCATTAGCACTCTTCAAGAAAAATCTTGATGATTGGATGGGAAATAGGAAATTCACCCTGCGGATCACTTCTGTGGCTCTGCTCGACAGGGGCACAGGAAAATAATTTTCTTGGGTGGCGAAAGCCAGGGTACCTTTTTGGCTATGCTTGTATAGGCTCTAGGGCCAATAGCATAGTACTTATCTATGAACCTATGAACTTCAGAGAAGTGGATGTCAAACAGGAGAAGACCTAGGACCAAACCCTGTGGGACACCACTTGTAACTGGTCGGTAGTCAGATTTGGTGTCCTCTACTTTCACAGTGTGGGTTCTATCAGTGAGCCATTTGGCAACCCATCTTATGACATAAGGGTTTATGCCTAGTTTAGTGAATCTATCTATGATTCCTGAGTGAGGGATGGTGTTGAAGGCCTCGACAAGATCTAGGTAGGCTGTGTGAACAATCTTGCCCTCATCCACAGCTCTGGTGATAGACTCAAAGAAGTCTATCAGGTTGAGTAGGCATGCTCAAAGAAGTCTATCAGGTTGAGCAGGCATGATCTACCTTTCACAAACCCAAACTGCGTAGGGTCTAGAATTTGGAGATTCCCTAAGTCCTTATTTATAAGGTCCATGATGATGCACTCCATAGCCTTACATAGCAGACTCATCAGACTAATGGGGCGGTAGTTTTGTAGTCGCTCCCCCTTTGTGGAGTGGGATGGCCATAGAAGTGTGCCATTCGGTAGGAGCAAAGCCTGAAATGAGACTGTGATTGAACAGGGTACTCAGGTGTGGTGCCAGTTCACTTCGTAATTCATGTAGAACACAGCCAGGGATATTATCAGGTCCCATGGAAGCTGTATTCTTGGCTTTGGACAGTGTGGTTTTTACCTGTGTAGCCATGACAATAGGGACTTGGCATTCCTCAGGTATTGTAATAGGCCCTTTAGGGGGTGAAAGGGGGGTAAAGGTCACACTGAACCTGTCGGCCAATATGTTGAGAATATCAGTTGGTTCTGTATATGTATTGCCATTGTGCTGTAACTCAGAGCTGATCTCAGTATTGCCATGTAGATTTTTGACATAACTATAGAATGCCTTGGGGTTGTCTTTAGAATCTACAGCAATTTTGTTTTCATAGCTAGCTTTAGGATTTGATGATGGATCTCAGTTTTTTGCTGAGGCTGACAAGGGAGTTTTTCCAGTCTTGGGAGTTCACCCTTTTCTGCAACAGTTTTTTCCTTTCTGTTGTAGAGTTTGTCTGTAGTGGGCACCACCAGATTGGCTTCCTTTTTTTGGCAGAGAGCATCTTTGTTCTGTTTGGAATGGCCCATTCCATGCACTTGTGTATGTGTTCATACAGTGCATTGGTGTATGATTCAGTCATGCACCTATTTTCGATTTGCATGGTTGTCGTAAAGTTAGCCACCTCTGTTTTAGAAGTCCAAAATTGGCTTCAGAGAAGATTTTTAAAGTGGTTTCCTTTGGGGGGGGGTGAGAGTGGGATGTAGATATCCATGGTGATTAGCTTGTGATCAGATCTGACCAGGGAGGAGTTGATTACTGGTGTAGAGCAATGGTCACCCATGCTAGTAATGACCAGGTCAAGGATGTTTCTACGCCTGGGTGGGGGTAAGAATGTGTTGGTCCAGGGCATTGGAATTAATGAATTCCAGAAAACGTTGAGCAAGTGTGTTGGTACATGAGTAATTTTCCCAGTTAATGGATGGGTAAAGTCTGCCAGTATAAGGGTATGGGGTTGTACCCTAATATTTTCCAATGTGTTTAGGAGTGTGGAGTGGGAGTCTTGGGACATGGTGGGAGATCTATAGCAGGCTACAACCTGGATTGCAGTTTTACCCAGTGTTAGTTGTACCTGAAGTACCTCGGATGTGTTATGTTGCCTACTAGTCTGGAGGTGTGCATATCCTTTATGAATATGGAGACATATTGCACTCAGTAAATGAACGTGGTATATGGGTAAGTTAACTAAAGTCCTGGACAGTTATCCATGTATCTTTATGCCAGACTTGAAGCAACAGTATTAATAAAGTTTAAAAGGAGATGGTGCTTTGATAACTAATCTTTTCAAAAAAGTGTTCATTATTCCTGTATTCACTGCTTGTGTGTTCTAATGCAACACCAGTCAACTGTTACATTTGTATGAATAAATAATGCACCAGTAAATATCAGAAACAAATGTAGTGCAATACCCAGATTAAGGGTCAAGCTTGAGTTCTGATATTTTTTTCTGAAATATGCTGTAGATAGCACTCAGTAAATGAACAGGGTATATGGGTAGGTTAACAGATGTCTTACACGGCCATATATGTGTGTAAATGCCAGATTTCAAGCAACATGAATCAATAATGTGTAAAAGGAGATGGTCTTTGATAAGTAATGTTTTCAAGTAAAGGCTTGACTATTCCTGTATTCACTGCATGTGCGTTCTAATCTGAAACCAGTCAACTGTTACATTTGTATGAATAAATAATGCACCAACCAATGTCAGAAATAAATGTAGTGCAGATTAAGGGTCAAGCTTGAGTTTGATATTTTTTCTGAAATATACTGTAGATAGCACTCAGTAAATGAAGAGTGTATATGAGTAAGTTAACAGAAGTCCTAGACAGATGATACATGTGTGTAAATGCCAGATTTCAAGTGACATGAAGCATAAACTGAAAAAGGAGATAGTGCTTTGATAAGTAATGTTTTCAAATAAAGTGCTCATTATTCTTCTGGTCACTGCTTGTGGGTTCCAGTTCGATACCAGACACAGCTGTGCATGTGTGTAAATGTAGGATTTCACACAAAATGTTGCAATAAAAGTCTTAAAGGAGATGGTGCTTTGAGAATTCATTATATTCAAATAAAGTGCATAGTATTCCTGTAGTCACTGCTTGCGGGTTCTATTCCCATGGCAACCAAATGAGAAATGACCAGCTGTCTAGTGTAATTAATGTATATGAACATACCTCTCAACTGCCAAGAATTTTGAAGAATGCAATGACTATTGCCCCATATGTCTGGTCCTTGATATGCAGATATATGATATTGCTTGGAATGCAGCTTAATAGCAAATCTGCTATCAGAACACCTTGCTACTAATGTATGAGCACACTATGTAAAAATGTTCCTGTATGTGAGCCTTTGTACCACCAGGCTTGGCCCATAATGTCCCATGCTAACAGTTTGAGAGATATGTATGTGCAATATCATATATACAATATTAGTAGTCACTGTTCTCACAACTGAAATCTGACATGTAGTAGTAGTCTGTGTAGTTATATTATTTGCAAAGTTACTAATGTTGCTTTTTCTGTCTCACCCCACCCTTTCTCTACTTTAATTTATTAATTATATGCATTATTATGATTTGATATTAATATATTTGTAATTACCTCTTATGTTGGCCTTATACATAATTTAATATTGTTTTGCTGTTAAAATACTTTTATTTACATTATTTATTGTTATGTTTCTTGTTATATTACTTTCTATTCCTTTGCATTACTCATTATTATTTTTTATTATGTTATTAATTACATTTGTTTGGTTATGTTTATTTTTACCTTATATTTATATTTAATTTTCTACAGTATGACAACGTAAGCCTGTTCCAGGTGATTCACCTACCATGGCTCTCCTGGCTGCAGCACTGGGGCCTAGCACATCTGGGCCACAGCCTGATGGCACCCCTCTGCTATCTCTGCACTACCTGCTTCATTGGGTAGTTCCACACCACAGGCTGGGGGTGGTTACCACTCTGGGAGTGAAAGGGGTGGGAGTGCTTATGTCACCCATGATGAACTGATAGGTATGGTGCATGGGCTGCTGCACCAAACTGTTTGTGCATGCCTACGCTGGATGGAGAGCATGCTGTACATCCTGGTGGGGCAGCAGTGCCTCAGACACCAGCATCAACCACTGCCACCACAGGACAGTGAAGGTGCAGTGTTGACAGTCCCATTGGTAAGGACTTGAGTCACACTGATACCGTGTCTGAAGTCCATGGGACTGGGATTCCATAACACCCTCCTCAACCAAGGTGTTCACCCTCCTCTTGTGTCCCACACCAACCCTGTCTGCTATCTTGTCTATTTTGTCTGTCTGCCAAAGCTCTGTCACCTTCCCAACTTACCACACCCACAAATATCTATATACCTTCCACAACATTCTACTCTTACCTTAAAAAAAAGAAAATGGACACCGGTCACAACAAAAATGTCATTACCATACATAGCTCTCCATTTCACACGTGTCCAGTGGACAAATTCAGCTAAAAAATCTGTTAAACTGCACAGTTGTTGCTGTACAAGAAATATATAGTTATAGTTCTTTCCTAAACCCTTCCTGCACATACCTACCTACCTTTTACTATGTTTTTCCCCTGCTTGCACCCCATTTCAGCACTGTCCTATCTCCCCATTTTTCATTTTTCTTTAAAGATTTTTTGCATGGCGCTGAACAAGGCGCTGAACTAAATGGCGCTATATTTATAGATGGTTGTGAAAAAATGTTCAAAAGGCACACCTGTACCCTATTTCAAACCAAAGACCATTGCACCTGCAGACCAGTGCATCAACCTGCCAAGCCACACAGCTGTTAATCAACACAGGTGTTTTAAGCAAAACATAATACTGCCATTTTACCATCATTAAGCATGTTTAAGCAATGCTGTGCAAACTTGATAAAAGAGCAATACAGAAATAGGAGTGTATCTTGGACTCTGGTATAGGAATACATCACTATAAAGTTAGACACATAATAATGGATGTGAGGTCTTTAACAGCAGGTAACTGCAATTATAAATCCAACATTTAAAAATATACCTGCTAAAATATTAATGGAAAAAATAGGTGCTTAACTGGGACTCTGGTGGAGAAATAGATCCCTATAAAGACATACATATAATGATAGATGTAAATGATGTAGGTAACAGCATATAAGTGTGTAATTATATATTTAAAAATACACTTGTTGAAGCAGTCACTAAGTAGCTCAGTCTGTTGAATGCTTTAAAAGTGCTAACTTTTGGTCCACATAGTCCTGGGTTCAAATCCAGAGGTATCTAGCATTTAAAATATATGTATGTGTACATCACCCTTATGAATTCTGATATGCATGACTGCTTCATCCCCTATTTATCCACCCAAAGCAGTACAGATGGAATGTTTGCTTTTCAATGATGGAAGTCAAAGGCCTACAGACAGGAACCCAGTTAACATATTCCTATTACAACAGTAGAAAGTGCATAGAGTGCCAGGTCATGCATTATTATGCTTTCACAGAGGATTTTGAAATATGTCATTCAAATGACACCCACTAATATCAGATTGCAGCACAATGATTTGCTACTGATATTACAAATAACCACAGCTACACAAGTAACATACACATATGGAGGCCATGCTAGAAACTAGGGTTGCCAGCACACATGTTCCAGATGACTACCATAACAACACTTGACTTGGCAGTTGTCCAAATGGTTGACATAATGGTAAATGTACCCCCTACCTTGTTCTAAGACACAACAGCCATGTTGCCTTTTACTGTGTTAATGATATCCTTGGTGTACATACTTACCTTAAACAAATACCTCAATTTCCTGTGGGATGGGTTCCCTCAATTAGGCTCTGGCTGTACACCAAGGCTGCCACAGGTCACACCATTACTCATAACTGTTGCTGTTTTCCACAATCTACAGTCTCCCTGACTATGCTTATTGACTGCAGCAGCTGCAGCCTGTAGCACACACATCTGTATGTAAGAAGTATCTGCTACAAACATTCTCTCTCTGTGATGACGTATCTTTACTCAGTAATTTCCACCCCAAGATATGAGAAAGGGAATGGATTCTACATTGAGGCCTTATATCATGTTGAATTGCTGCATGGCACTGCCTGATTATATTGAAAATCAGCTGTTTATGTTGCAATTAGCATTCCTGAACCACAGATTGGTTCAGAGGCAATCAACTGCTAGTGAGAACCATCTTAAAAGGCTAGCAGGGGAACCATTGTGTATGAGAATTACTTTCTACTGTGAACTTGTTGTCACGACAGTTATACAGTAAACTCCCCATTGTCCGAGACTCTAGCAACCGGCATTTGGTTTGCTCATATGCCAGCATACGAGCCAATCAAAAATCACAAAGCAGAGACACTTCTCAAAGTCGAACAGTTTTGCATTGAGTAGAATTGGCTCCGCTTTACGATTTTTGACTGGCTTGCATGCTGGCAGACGAGTCAATATAAAATTCCAAAGAGAAGCCTCTTCTGTTCAATGTAGAACAGCCCTGCTTTTCCGCATTGAACAGAAGAGGCTCCACTTTGTAATTTTTGATTGGCTGGTATGCTGGTATATGTGCCAATCCAAAAATCACAAAGCATATCTCAAGTATCCAGAACATACATTTAACTGGCATCTACCAACTCCCATGAGTGCTAGTTAAGTGAAACTATACTGTATATCTGCATCTTTCAACAGAGGAGTATTGTACTCCATCAGGTCTGCAACAATTTTGCTTTCCACATGATGCATTTGTTTGAATAAACTTAGGTGGAATGGGGATTACATCAGTAAGCCATTCTTTGAACTGTACAGATGAGATGACATGCCATTGATCTGCAGCTGTGTAACACCTACAAAGGATGTAGACTAAAGTAAAGGTATAATGTTGACTGTTAACTAGGGGCACAGGTCTCCTGGATATTTCCTTTGTTAGCAGTTATACTACACAGCTATTTGTTTGATATTGTATTTTATACATATGTTATGGGGAGGTGGTTTCCTACTATGGGCCACACTACAAGTGGACTCATGTGTTGGGTGTGTGATCATATGTTAGTATCTGCCATGGCATAAATAGGAGTGGGTCACTATTGCTACTGTCCTAGTTGATTCCACATTGTTTGTATGTTTGGCAGACTGTTGCATATAAGATGTGTAATCAAGAAGGGAATACTGATATTCTTCCTTTATTGCTGCATCTGTACATACTATACACCTATGTAAGTGATCCTGACATGTGTTCTCATCTTTTTTATATTTCTGGTGATATCATGCATGACAGATGCTGCCCATCTTTCACTGAGGATGAAAACGACCTCATAATTGAGGCATTAAGACAACACTACCAAGTCCTGCTGTCCAGAGGGAGGGCAAATAGGCAAGAGTGGCAAGCTTTGTGGGATGAACTGGTCCATAATATAAATGCTGTGGGTCAACAGAATCACACATATGTGCAGGTGCAACACCATGCCACAGACACAATCCACTCAGCACATAGACAGACAGTGGACATGGCCAGGGATCATCAGGTAACTGGTGGTGGGCCTATATTGGAACAACCTCTTTCATCCATTGAAGAAGTCATAGTGAACATTGCAACACAGGACATCTCCCAGACATCCATCACACAATATGTTGTGGATGTGGGTGCCACCATTTCCATACAAGAGGAACGTCCAGGTATGCTTATTTGGATCAGCACTGGAATACTGTAGCACATAGTATGTCAGGGTGTACATAGTTTTACATGGGTGTCAGGTGTTTATAGGGTGGGGGGAAGGTGGTTAGCTGCAGTTTTAAGCTCATGCAGAGATTGTGACCCACATACCTGTTAACATAGCAGCTACTGTAAATGGGAGATATTTGGACATAGTACTAGTGTTATACCGAAACATGTGGCACAGTTTACATTACCTGTCCCTCAAATGTTTTTCAGGACCATCAGGAAAATGAACAGGCCATGCCCCTGCTGCTGGTAAATACAAAGCATTTTTGTCAGAGATGTAGATTTACTTCAAGGTATTAGCTAAAGTGTCATCCCAGGTCTGCTGGCTGAATTGATGTATTGTCTGCATAATTGCCAAATGTACAGTTATGTTCTGACTGTACAAACTTTAGGGTCATACCTATACCTTATAGGTGTTACCACAGTGATTGATTTCAGAGTAATGTCAGGACTTTTCAAATGGCCATAACAGTAAACTGTACAGAGTTCTCCACAATGTCAGCATTCCACATAATTTATGTTTGACTCATGAGAGTCTAGTTTAAAGATCTGTTATTTTCAAATACTTAGAGTTGGGTTAGAAAATAATGTCCTCATGTTCTACTATATCAGATTGTGGGTTACTTAAGGCTGTAATAGTGACAGCAGTGTATACAGCTTAACATATATTGTGACATAGTACTGCAGAGCACAGTAGTGCAGGTATTAATGTGATGCTTTTCCCTTTATATCACAGGTGACCTGGGAGGTTGGTCTTTGTCCCTTTCACAACCTGATGTCAGTGTCTCTTCAGACTTTGATGATGATAGTGGTCAAAGTGAGGCATAGCTGGGGGTTGCAAGGGCTGAATTTGTCACAGAGGTTTGCATCCCTCATCTGCCTTCATTATCACTGTACACAGTCAGTATGCCTATGCATACTGAGTCCCCTGAGGCCACAGATATTGGACAGTTGGAGGGTAGGGACATTGAATAGGGGAAATGTGGCTACTGTGGCAACAGTGAGCATCAACACTGGCCATAGCCAAACAGCTGGTGAGGAGTGCTCATATGAGGCCTACTGTCCCTTCATCACATGTTGCAGGTGTCTCATCATGTGTCACTCGGCGTATGTTTAGGGCCATCATTGAGGCACAGGCATGTTCCGAAAGGAATTCCAGATGAATGTTCAGGCTTATGGATGCAGCACAGTCTAACATTTTTGACTGCCTCCACTGCTTTCCTGATACCCTGGATCGGTTGACTGACACAGTGGAAAGACATTGGTCTGAGAAATATCACACACTGTCTCTCTTGGAACGCACATTGTCTGTGATGGAACATCTGGTTGGAGTTGAACACTGGACTCATGGACGAAGTTCAGCAACTACATCTGCTGAGTCCACGTGGCCATGCTCAATCATGCTCCCATAGTGGCAGTACATCCAGTGCTCCAGATGGGAGTGTGATGTCTACACCAAAACATAGCAGGCTGTGGGCTCATGGTCCTGGGCATCCCTGTGAAGGACATAGTCCTGGCAGGCAGCAGTCACCCTTGGGTAGTAGCCCAGCATCTGACCTTGGGCATGGAGAAGCCAGTGCAACTCCTGGCAGAGCCAGTTCTGATGTTCTGGGGTGGAGATGGTGAACTGTCAGCTCTACCATGCATGGCTCAAAGCTGTCTAACATACAGATGCATAGGGCTAGCATTGAGCTTGACTGTATTCACTCAGACACTCACACACCACTGTCAAATTCAGGTCACCTACAGACACACACACACACCACATTTACATGGTCCATCTTGCCTGCTTCCCTTTCTGACTCACACACATGCTTGCCAACCTATTGGGTCAGCCTAAGCCTCCTGCACCCCCATACAACACCCTGTGCAGGTGATGATACCTGTGCCACATCCTTGTTATCCTTCTCATCGATACAGCGAAATGAAGCTATGTGCCTAATGAACAGAGTGACTGCCTAAATTAATATGTGTTTGTTTCATCCATCGTTGGCTTTGACATGCTAATTGTACTGGTCAGTTAAAAATATTGTACATTGCCATTTGTAATGAGTAAACCACATTATTTTGTGTACGTTACTCTGGATACTGTTGCAATGGTTGTGTAGTCACACAATGACAGGTGTCTCATGGAACTAGGTTTCACTTTCAGGATTGTGTAGGACACACCTATGGGTACACATCTACAATAACCCATCAACATCAGAGCACAGGATGGAATGACAGCAAAGAAAATAAATGTCATCAGAAAGGTAAACAGTGCAGGTGCATGACTCCATAGGTTCATATGTGTATAATAGGCTAACAAAAGCACAAGGGCTTCTTTCAGCCTAGCCTTGCATCCCTAAACTCTGACAAAGTCTGATACCCTTGATAAGTGTAAGCACGGGTTTGGGAGCTAAGACATGCAAAAGCTGTGGTGTGGCAGATGAACCACCTACGGTTTCCCTGTGTCCACTAGAGACATTTGTCCTAAAGCAGTTATCGTTGTTGTGTTCCACATCCTATTGTATGACTTGCACATGATTTGGGGTAGGGTGGAATCCTGCTTCATATGGATGGGTAGCCTGTTAAATATTGGGTGTAGTCTCTGGGCTACATACCTTTCTCTCCAGCATGTCTATTTATAGCACAGTCACAGGGTAGGTGTGGAGGACAGGTAATTCTCATGCTAGTCCTTTCTTGGAAATCCCGGAGGTACATAGTGGGGTCTGACACCTTCCTGCATGGCAGCCATACACCTCCCCTCCAAAGCATGGAGACAGAATACACAGTTATGGCCTTGATGTGGTCTGCATAAGATATGTTATGCATACTGTGTAATGGTTTACTGTGGAACCTCTGTGGATGTTACAGTTGTCGGATATGCCTGCTTTGTTATATACTAAAGGTGACATTTCACTCAATGATAAGTGTGATGAATACCGAATATACTGGAGCAATGACTTTCTTGGATTTACATGCCATATCTTTTTTATAGGCTGCACAACATAGAATGACTCCCCAAATATTAACAAGTCATGACAGTTAGAGGCTAGATCACTATCTATGTTTCCATAAGTCCCTGACTACTGGGTCAACTGTTGGAGGTGTGTGGTCAGTACAATAGTTACCAGGTACAGATGAATTCCCAAGGGATAGTATTGCTCATTCCTTGGCATTTAGTGTTAGTCCATGGCTCTGACCACAACTGAATGTTTGCGTCAGCCCATCCTAGATAACCGTTGAGTCAGTGTGGGATTCAAAGACAGCTCCTAATTTGCAATTATCTGCAAATTTAGTCAGTCAGAGGCCAATGACAGTGGCTGCGACTGCACAGAAGCAAATGCTTAAAAGGAGCAGTCCCAGGAATGATTTGTGAGGGAATCCACTAATGATTGGCCTCATTACAGTGGTGGACTTCACAGTGCTATTGTCCTGGATAATGTCTGTCAGCCAGTTGGCTATGCACCTGCTGACACAGTATTTTGTAACTAACCTCTGCAGTTTGTCAACAATGCCTGATGGCCTAATCGTGACAAATGCCTTGTCAGGCCATGGTAGGTGAATAATTTTCCCCTCATCCATTGCTTTGTTTACCACTCGATGAGATCCACCAGACAGGATAGGCATGACCTGTCCTTGACAAAACCAAACTGGGTTTGGTCCAGTGTCTGTAGGTGTACTACATCTTTAGTGGTCATTTCCATAATAATTATTTTCATGGCTTTAAATATAAGACTACTGAGACTTCTAGGGACAGTGCTGGTCACTGCATGCTGGTTGTCCTGTGTGCAACTCAATATTGCAGTTAATTCCATCATGGTTTCCAAGAAAATTGACAACCAAGGTGTCTCAGTCTGTACAGTCACAAGCAAACACTGGAGGTGAAACTAATACATATACCCTATAAAAGTAAGGATGGAGTATTTACACAGTTATTCTGCAATTAGACACTAATCAAGTAGTGCATACTGAAAACAAACAATTGCATTGTGAAGAATGCTGAAAAGAGGGGAGTGACTTGAATTGTTGGTGCCTGACTACTACCACTGCTGGTCTTACAAAGCCACTCTTTGCTGGGATACAAAGCTCCTATTCTTTTACTCTCACCAGAAGCCAAACGTTAGTACCAAGCTCAAGATGAGAAGCAGGCCACAGCCTGTTTGTTCATCCACACAGTTGTCCCACATGATGCAAGGCTCTGTAGACTTGACATACCCTTCAACATAAAGATGCCCTGATTAGCAACCAGAGCAATCATTTGACCTTTTCATGTACTATGCCTTCAGTTCCAAGCCTCATTGGATTTGACTAGGGTACTGACCTCATGATGATTAGGAGCCTGCTGCTGCATCACAATACAATGTTCAGTGTAAGTTGACATAGATGTCCATGGTTGCTCTAGCAAGCTCCACAGTGGCAGTGCTCCATGTTAGGTGACAGTTTCACAGCAATTCATGCAACCCACCATTCAACAGTGTAATGGTGGACATCTGCGTAACATGGATGTGAGGCCAACTGCAGAGGAGTGGCCACCTATGGCCAATGTGTTACTCTCTCCCACATGTCCTAGGTATGTCATACTGTACATTTATGTTATCAGAACACAATTCTGTGTTCCCACAACATCCAATTGATGTCTGGTTATTTGACAGCCATTGTAGACTTGCTAGGCCAAAGTAATGACTGCAAAGTTGAACAAGCTTTCTGTGCATGCACGGACATCCACATCTTCACTGTAAAGAGTGCCTACAGACAGTGTGTTTGAGGCTATCAACCACAAGGGTGTAGCAGCATGATCCTAACTTTGCTGGAGTTGCACATTGTCACGCTTGTAGGTATGCTATTGTGACCCTGTATAATAACAATATTATGGTTAATGCAAGTGCCACATTGCTGGCAAGGCATCATACTCAATCTACCATGGTATGGCACACTGTCAGGTACTGTTTTACCTTAGGAGGACAACATAAAGGTGATAACATATTAAATTTAAGCATCTGTCAGGCCACTGCCTAACCATGGACTGTTGTGACGTATACACAAGCAAGACTCTATAGTTAATGGCATTATCACTGACTACTGATGAGATGTGGAAAGCATTCCCAACCCTCTACTCCTACTCCACTCAAACAAAATGTGTGATAGATGTCAGTGTATTAAAAACCTTGCATCACACATACCTACATGTGCGGAGGCCCTTACCAGACACATAAGTAAACACCAGACACCTCAGAAACCCAAACGCAAGCTCACTGCACATAATTATACCTCTGAAGAATACAGTGCACATAATAGCTCATGCACCACTGTCTCACCAGTCAAACACCTTTGGCAAAACACTAATTCAAACATATTACTCATAGGTGATTACATCACGAGACACATCGATCTGCCTCTCAACAGGCTACTTAAGGGAAAGATCACAGTCAGCTTTCTATGAGGAGCCAGAATACGCCATATCACACATGCACTCAAGTCTGTCAACATCAGTTACTGTCGTGACTATGTCGTAGTGCCTGGTGATGTGTAAAGCTTGAGACATACCTCTCTGGACTGTATGCAGAGGCATGACTGAGCTTACAGACTATATCTCAGGCAGGCTTGCCCTTGGCCTTGAGCTGCATTTTACCGTCACCTATCATGAAGGCTCAGTACAAATGGAAAATGACTGATTTCAATAATTGCCTTATTATGTGGTGTCACAGTAAGGGGATCCACTATCGGTAAGCCTGGGATGACCTGCTCAACAGACCTCAATCCTTTGCTAGAGATGGTCTTCAACTGTCACTCTTGGAAATGTGGCTACTGGCCAAGGCTGTTGTCACCCCCATAGTGCACATTTTAGGTGGTATATCAAGTGAAAAATTTCCAATGAGAAAATGCCATCTACAAATATCATGGTTATGCTGCTAAACAACAGGAATGTCACCATGAAACATCACTCACTGGCAGCTGTCCCCACCTTGGAAGATGCAGACATTTGTGCAGTTACAAACACCTAAGTCAAGGCTGTGGAGAGCACCACAGCCATACCAGGATACACCTCCTTCCACACCTTCAGACCTCAAACTTAAAGCGTGCAAAATAATGGAGATGGTGTATACATATTCATTAAGGATAGATACACATCCAGATTGGTTAGAAATTATGATTCCCTGGAGAAACTACAGGTGCTATTGACTGCTTCTAGGGCACCTAATAAAGCCATTGCCAGCTACCGGAGCAACTCCATGGAACAGGACACCCACTGTACTTATAGGGAACTACTTGAGTCTATCAAGACACATCAAAAGACAATGGTTTTGGGTGACATAAACTACCCACCAATGGGGTAGATTGCTCGTGCATAAACTCATTTGCCCAGAGGTTAGTCGACTTCCTTAACCACAATGCCCTGGACCAGTGGGTTGACATCCACACAAGGGGAGACAATGTACTGGATTGGGTTCTTACCAATATCAGTGACCACTGTAGAACCTCTACTGTGAAGTCCTCCCTGGTTAAATCTGACCACAAATTCATCTCATTCAAAGTAAGTATCACACCTGACACCCCCCCCCATGCCCTTGCAGCAGATAAAATAATAAAGTTCAACAAAGCAGATTATAACGTCCTATGTGATGGTATAAATAGCTTGACTGCACAACCCTCCTCAGATAGAATAGACAGCTATGCCGAGTTCTACACCAATGCTTTATAGAAACACCTGTACAACTGACAGGAGTAAAGCAAGCTCCTCATGCGGCACAGCAAACCTGCCTGGCGTACAGCTACCACTAACAGGCTTTACAATAAGAGGTAGACATTGGTGTCTAACAATAGGAGGGAGGGAGCCCCCCCCCAAAAAAAATGGAAGTACTCCCTCCTCAGCTTAAACAAGCAAATAAGTGTTGTTGTGAAGTCCTGTAAAACAAAGTATGGAACAAATCTAGCCTCCTCCACAAAGGACAAACACAAGGCGTTATGTAGTTACATGTGTAATGTAAAAACAAAGGCCCACATTGTTGCCAAAGTCGTAGTTAGTGATACCACATATAATGAGCCTATAGACATAGCTAACCTGTTGGCTGACAGGTTCTGTGACAACTGCACTCCCCTGTCCTCACCACACATAACACCATGACATCTGTACAACCTGTCCCATACCTTGTATCTCTAAAGAGCAGGTAGGAAATGGCCTCTCTAATGTGACAAACACAGTATCTATTGCACCTGCCAGCATCACAGGCTGTGCCTAAATGGGATCAAACATGGATTACTAACACCATTGGGAACTCTTTCCAAACATAGTGTAACCAAGATGGATTCCACCTGAATGGAAAATGACCACTGTTATCTCAATGCACAAAGGTGGTGCATCCACTGACCATGGGAACTATAGACATATTAGCCTGACTAGCCATATCTGTAAGGCCATGAGGCAAATCATCATGGATCTTATCAACAAAGACATAGGTAATCTACAAACACTAGACCCTACACTGTTTGGATCTGGGAAAGGGAGATCATGCCTAGTAAACCTGGTGGACATCTATGAGGCAGTCACCGATGACCTGGATGAGGGGACATCTGTGCATACAATCACCTGGACTTAGCCAAGCTGTTTGACACTAGCCCCCCCCCCCCCCACTCAGGCATCATTGAGAAACCCACCCAGCTAGCCATCAACAGTAATATCATTAGAGGGGGGTCACTAACTGGCTCACTGATAGAACTCATATAGTCAGAATAGGGGTATCCACCTCCAACAGCAGACCTTTAACCAATGGTGTTCCACAGGGTTCAGTCCTGGGTCCTCTAATGTTTGGAATCCATTTATCTGATGTATAAACACAGAGTGAATGTCTGTGGCTGACAAGGTTTGCTGATGCCTTCAAACTGGGAGTAGTCATAGAATCTCCAAATTATGTCAACATCCAATAAGACAGTCATACATGACCATATGATTGTTGCCACAATTATGGGCTTAAACTTGATGCAAATATATGTAGTATCATTCCTTGCTGTACCAGCAATGTTACTGCTAAATAGCACATCAATAACAACACCTTAAGTACATACTCAGAGGTGAGAGACCTGGCCGCACAGGTTTACACCTACTTTACCTTAGATCACCATGTCTCTGCATTGGTAAGAAGGGCATTATATCTTGCTCATGTCATAAATGAGGGCACTGTCACCTGAATATGAAGTACGTATAACCTCCATGAACTCCTCCATCAGCAGGCCAATATTTGAGTGCAATGTCCATTTTATGTATGTGTCCATGCACCAGAGTCAATCACAGAGACCACAAAGGTTCCTCACAAGGGAAATTCAAGTCTTCAGCATCTGTCCTATGGGGGTGATCTGAAATCACTGTCACTTTAGTCTATGTCATACAGACTACTCAGAGGTGATCTCTGCCTTGCATATGAGGTGATCTGTGAATCTGATTTATTGGAAATGTCCGTAAGTAACTCGTACATGGGTTACTCACTGTAAGGAGCTTAACCTAGCATGTGACATCAATAAAATATGCTGGAGGGAGAGATATGTCTACCAGAGTTTAACAAACCTTTGGAACAGACTCCCACTTAATGTCAAACAGAGCACCTCATTGGCCCTCTTCAGATGCAATCTGTAAGATTGGATGGGTGATCATAATTTCACCATGGGGGTTCTGCCTGTGTACCTCTTGGACAGGGGAAATAGGTGGTGATCATGTAAAATAAGGATAGGAACTTGGCTAGGACTGTAAAGGCCTTAGGGCCCTTAGCCTAGTATATTCCAATGATCCTATGACCCCATAAGCTGATGTAAAATGCTCTGATTAACATCCACACACCAACTTGGCTACAGTGAAAATACTAACATATGCACCATGGCTCAAGTCTGATGTTAACATGTCTTTAGGTACTCTTATGCTAGATGACATCAGCAGGCCTTGTGGGGGATAGGAGTTTGGATCCCTGCATCAACTGCAAGGGCCAAAAATTGCAGATCCATTGCAGTTTGCAAATCAGTGGGGGAGTCATACTTGTTTTGTAAGGAGATACACACCAAGTACTTAACACAATCACCATAACAAGTCTGATAATGGAATGTCTTTAGGTACTCTTATGCTAGATGACATCAGCAGGCCTTGTAGAAAACAGGAGTTTGGAGGGCTGCATCAACTGCAAGGGCCAAAAAGTGCAGATTCACTGCAGTTTGTAAGTCAGTGGGGAAGTGACACTTGTTTTTAGGGAGATGCACATACAAACACACTACTTGGGTTATAGAGAGATTAGAACACTTACCTATCTAGTCTTATACACTAAATACAACAGTACTTAATGCACAGAACATGATTCAAGTCTGGTTTAAGTATCTCTTTAGGTACTTTTATGGTAGATGCATACATCTCAACTTCTTTGTGCAAGAAATCTGGACAAAGCCAAACATAATGGCAGGACAAAAGCCCAAAAATAGGGACAGATCTTAAACATTGTTCATATAAACATAGAAAGTTGCTAGAATAAGAAGTCTGGCATTAACATGCATTTTCTAAGGGACATGAAGTCCAAAACTCAAATGTATGCCAATATTTAGTGACTTCAGTTCTCGGCGATTTGCCAGAAAACCACACATTTTATGAGGCAGAGACCAAAAGTATGAGGTAAAAATCTGGACATTCTGTGAAAATCTGTACAGTTGAGAGGTATAGGTAGATGACATCAGCAGGCCTTCTGGAAGATAGGAGTTTGGAGGCCTACATCAACTGCAAGGGCCAAAAAGTGCAGATCCATTGCAGTTTACATGTCACTGGGGAGTCACACTTGTTTTGTGTGGAGATGCACATACAAACACACCGACTGGGCTGGAGAGAGATTAGAACCTCTATCTATCTAGTCTTACACACTACAGTGCACAGTACATAACGAGCATACCATGGCTCAAGTCTGTTTTAAAGATAACTGCATGTGAAATACTTGCAGAGGACATACACAAGACCTGTGTTGAACAGTGTGTGTGGCCTGCATCTAGTAGCCTGGCATTCAGATAACTGTTATTTATCCTAGCTATATGGAAACAGTAGCCATTTTGGACATACATCTCTGTTTGCATTTGGATGGGGAACCCTGTGGCCAAAAACAATTTGCCCTGTCAATGTATGAGTACACAACATTATACAACTTGTTTACTTGTTGGTGTATTTGTGTTGACATCCAGCAGGCACAGGGGGGGTGTAATTAAGTGCATTATCTACTGTTGAACCCTTAATTTAGGTCCTTTGACCAACAGTATATACTGTATGTGTCATAGTGCAGCTCTACTCACCATAATCGGGGTATGTCAGGCAATACAGACATACATGCACATGCATATATTTATGTATCTAACAAGGAGATATACGTATATATCTATCTTTCTCTCTTATATATATATATATATATATATATATATATATATATATATATATATATATGGCACCGTATTACATTGTTGAAAGTTAAAATCTCCGAAGACGATATGGCTGAGACCATATCGCCGAATATTTGAATTGCCAACAATTGTGTATTAGGATCGCCGTACAGTGTGTAACCTGGGATTTGCCTTTTGCTCACTGTAGTGCAATCGAGGAGTTGGTATAGTTAAGTTGTAGGGGGTGTGGGGGGTGCAGGGGGACTTGCAAAAACATACAGGTAAGTTGTTCTGTGTTTTTATCACTTTTCGTCTTTTCGGCAATTCAAATCTTCGGCGATATGGTCTCGACCATATCGCTTCAGAGATTTGAACTGTCAGCCAAGTGATAGTGATATATATATATATATATATATATATATATATATATATATGTATATACAGATATATATATATATATATATATATATATATATAGCTGCATAAGTGTGTGCGTATGATATATATATATATATATATATATATATATATATATATATATATATATATATATATATCTATATATATATATATACCTGTGTGTGTGTGTGTGTGTCTGTCTGTGTGTGTGTGTGTGTGTGCTATCTGGATATATGGGAGAGATAGAAATGTATGTGTGTATTTTTATCTCTCTCTCTCTCTCCCAATGTATGTATATATATACATATATATATATATATATATATATATATATATATATATATATATATATATATACATATATATGTATCTATAGACATATATATATTTTAAAAGTCATTGTGTTAGGAACAATGGATTTGCAGTCTGCTTAACTAAGAGTATGAGCATGCTGAGTGGGAGTTTTAGCTAGTTATAAATTGACTCTGACTCACACCTAGCTGTACTCCAGTCCAGGATATCTGTCCCTGCTTCTGCACTGCTGCACTTCACTCACATTGACTAAGATTTTCTAGTTGTCTGATGTAATTAATATGTGAAAGTGGTTAATAATAATATAGCATGCACAGACTGACAGTCTGTAGAACACAAGTTATTAATACCTCACATGCAAAAAAAGTGCATACTTCTATAGTAGAACCATGAACACCATCACACAAGGTTAGGCCTTACTCCTTTAAGGCAGAGAGGCTGCTTGCCAGACAGGGTGCCCATTCATCACACATTCATCTGCATAAATAAGTACATTGATTATTCCTGTTACCTAAGACATACAATGTATGAACAATTTCTATAGTACTGTCCGGAGTGAAATGCTCATATACCATTGATGAGTTACTGTTACAGCAGTTACAAGGGAGCACTGCTGTGTTGGTGATGGGGGAACAACATCACATGTTCTGCTGGGATATACACTAGTGTGACTATCATTTAACCCCTCTGTTTAACATCTTCCTTCAATGCTTTACCAGTAATCTGTTGTAGTAGGACTGCATGAATATTCCATGCATGAGGCCTACTGAACAGAAATGGTAACATGTTAGTGGAATGGGTATCTGTATTCCCATGTAGATGTAATTTCTGTCCAACTAGCCCACTATAGTCACTTGCATAATCTACCCGGTGCATACATACACTGACATATCATAATAATCCGCTAGACTACTATGTAGATTACAGACTTACTCTTCAAATGCAGCAGTTGAGACGACTGTAGTTCAGGGCTGACTCTGTCTGATGCAAGCATTACACAGCCAATACCTGAATAGGTGCAGGATGCGTTAATTGCCTGGAATCAATTTTAATTTATGTATATGAGTAGAAGTAAGATGTTAGCCCCTAGGTCCCTAGGTTGTCAGTAAATGTGCTATGCATTGTCTCTTAGCCAAAGCCAGGACATACTGAGCATGTCTACATCTGCCTATAGGGTCATCAGCAGGGGATTCCTCCTCCAATTCCTTCTGTGGCTGTGGTGACCTAGACACTGGTGGTGGGCTGTGTATCCCTTCCCTTTGCTGATCCTGCTGCACCTGTTTCTGCAGGATTAGATTGTATAGCATAGAACATACTGTGAGTATCTGTGCACATGTGGCAGGAGAATACTGCAGGGCACCACCAGATATATCAAGGCACCAGAACTATGACTTCAGCAGCCCAAACACATACTCTATGATGTTCTTAGTTTGTGAGTGTGCATCATTAAGGCAGTCTTCCATGGGTGTGCGTGTGTGTGTGTGCATTTCTGATGGGTGTCATCATCCATGGTTCTAGGTTGTAGCCCAGTAAATGTTCCTGTGGGATGTCCCCTCTAGCAAACATCTGGAACAGCTGTGATGTGTGCCAGATATGGGAGTCGTGATAACTGCCAGGGTTGCCAGTGCACATATTCAGGATAATCCCCTGGGCATTGCTCGCAACCTGGCAGCTGATGGATTGGTACCTCTTGTGGCTAACGTATATTGTACCCTGCTCACCAGGTGGTGCCTTGATGTGTACGTGTGCGCAATCTATGGCACCCAGTACTTCAGGGTAGTGTGCTACATGGTAGAAGTGTGCATATTACTGGCCTTAACCTCAGGGGAAAGGAGAAAAGATATGTGCTCACTGGCAATTGGGAGCACAGCATCCAGAAATTGGTGGAATATCTGGATGCAGATACCTTTGACACCCCCATCATGTCCCCAGTTGGTCTTTGAAAAGTACCTGCAGCTAGTATACTAAGGGCTACACATACCTTTGTTTCCATTTGGATGGGTTCCCCACTGTTAGCTCTGGCTTTGAGTTGAGGGCAGCAGAGTTCAGTGAGTTCTTCTAATATGTCCCTGTCCCACCTGTAGCACTCTACAATCTCCAGCTCATGTAGTACCTGGAAGGTTACCCTGGGACTGAACACTCTTCTCCTTCTCAGTCTATGCCTATTGTCAACAGCACCAGCAGCACTGACTTCAGCATCTAGCACATGCAGATGTAGCAATGCCCCAGTAGCCCCTAGCATTATCCCAGTTAAAATTCCCAAATCTTTACTCCAGTGGTCCAGAGTATTTAGAGAAAATGAAAATGTAGGGTGCATGCATACTTTATACAGTTTTGCTTTAGGTCCACCATGTGAGATGGCTAATTATGATGCAGTTCATCTGCCAGGATATAACTGACATAATTTAAAAGCTCTGCTTTAGTGAGTGATGTGGTGCTATGCGCAGTTGTGCACAACATAGCTTATACAAAATGCATAAATATTTATTTAAGATATCTGGTTTTAATTGATTGCTGTCTATGTCATCACTGTCACGTGAGTAGACTGCTCACACAAACATGCTAGGCTATTGGTGCACCACACAAACGAGCGCTGGGAACACAAAATCCTTAAAATAATATGGTACACCCCCCCCCCCGCTGTCATACACATCTAGTGAGAATATCAACATCATGTACGAGCCTACACAAAGTGGATATGTGGACACGGTTGCTCCTTTTAGCAATTCAAGAAATACACCTCATTTGCATACATATCTGTGCTGACAGCCTAGAAACGACATGGTTCATAGCCATGTGAGCTGGGTAACAGCACATCTGCACTGTTGTATGGACTCAGCGCAAGGTCCTACAATACATTTGTGAAAATTGTATTAGAAATGCTATTTTTTATTTATTTATTTTTGTTAAGCATGTTTGCGCACTGTGGCACACAGCGCAAACATGCCAATATTATTTAAAAAAAATATTATTAATTTTACATATTCCCTTCCTTTTTCCAGCATCCACAATTTTACCTTTTGCACATATATGTATGCAATCTAATATTTTCATGGCAGTTATGTCCATATTTGTGGACTTTTACATCTCTTTCTTAGACACCTGTATGTGGAAAAATTCTGTTTATAGTACAGACACTGACACAAAGTCTACATGGATGTCTTTCTGCTTGTTGGATGTCTCCACCTGGCTCATTTGCATAACATTCACCTACTTATGAGGCAATTTGCATTCCATGGAAATTTCCCTCTTTGTGTGTGCTTGCACACTGCTAGACGACGCTTACCGAATCTAAAATTGTTCGTGCTCATGTACACATGGCAGTGAGATGTGTATACGAAAATACAAAAAGAATCATGTAGGCTTTATTGAATTCCCCCCATAATATGTTATGGCACCCTCTGTTTGCTGCCTTGAGAGCATTACTATTTTTTTAATACATTTATAGCCATACCCATAATAGAAAATGTTTAGTTTTTTTTTACTAAGGGACCTAAATTATTGCTCAACAGACTGGAATAAATTGTATGCAAAAGCACTAAACTTCACTGTAAGAATCTCAAACAAATTGCTAAAAGTAAAAAAAAAATGGTGCATATAATCCTGGAAAGCAATCCTTTCAGCTGTGCTAAGCTATGCATTTGTCAATCACCTTTTCACACTAACCACAGTGTAATGGCACTCCTCATAAATCAAACAAAAGAATTAAGCTGCTCTGCGCAATCACCTTGCATCAGTCAGACAAGATAATATATTGTCTCCTCACAGCATACTTATGGATTGTTCATGGCCTACTGATTGTCTCACAGGGATGAAATTAATATGTTAGAAAATATTTACAGTAAATGTAAATGTTGAAATTGCAAAAATGAACAATTTGCTAAAAGAAAAGAATGTACATCACCTTCAAACATGCCACAGCTCAAAACAAGACTGTCAGCTCCATTCACAAATAAGTTAAGGAATTAAATGAAGCAAAGATTCAGTCAAGGAGAAACTTGCTATCAAGGTGGGTGAGAATAATAAAATCTTTTGTGACCACATCCAGAAAAAGAATGTAGTGTGCTGAAACAAGCAGTATATAAGGCAGTGAACAGATAAAGTTGGCACGCCAACATACAGATTTGGAGATAATTTCAAGCCACAAAGGTAACTCCCTCCAATCTTTCAGAAAAGATCATTTTGCAGGGAGAAGAAACTGCACCCAGAATGGTTACCTTTGCCCTCAGTAAGTTCAATGGGCTAGAATAAGATACCAAAATGTCCAGTTTGTACAATCAAAATTAGTCTATTACAGGCACTTATGCAGATTATTAATAGTTAATCAGTAACTAATATGTTCCTGATGTCTGAAAACAACCTACTCTTGTCCCAAGCCAAAAGGGAGGTTGTTCCACAGCATATATAGTGTAAGGTGATGCAGAGAAACATGGGAGAAAAAACAGGAAATCTCCCCTTCCTTGAACTAACCCAGAATGCTTTTCTCAAAGGTACATCTTGTATGTTTGACTTCAGAGGTTCTGTTTGTGTGACTACAACCTGGATAAGGGTTCATCTGTCCAGATAGCTTACTTTGATCATGCAAAAGCCCATGACAAAATCATACATAAATTCAGGGATCTGAAGGCAAATGAAGCTATAATACCTTGGATCCACAACTTGCTGCAAGGGTCAAGTACACCAAATTATAACACAAAGATGCCTATCCTCTCCATGCCCTGTCACCAGTAGAATGGTATAAGGTTCCATCTTGGGGCCACTCCATTTTGGCGTATTTTTCTCAGATATCAAAACCGACTCTAGCGCCCGACTCACCAAATATGCAAATGACAGCAGAACTGGGAGCACTGTCCTTAACCCTACCAATACTACCTCCCTTCAAAGAGTTCTTAACATTACACACAAAAATGGTGCAGTAGAAATAACATGCCTTCAGTATTAATACAGCAGTTTGACATTGATATCATCCCAACAGGTTTAGACAATATTTATGATCAAGAACTAGGAAGTGACAATATATAAGAAGACCTTGGAGTTCTTACAGATTATTACCTTAGTGCTGGTTCCACCTGCAAATCACATGAAGTCTCCCCTTGCTCCTGTCGAGGGTAAAGATCTGTGCTAGAGAGGCATTTTTCCCTTTCATACATCACATATTATACCAGTTATAAAGTATTGTGGCCTGTTCTGTAATCTAAATATGCCTCAGTCCCTGATGTTCTTCTCAGTTCCACATTGAAAGGGTCTTCTACGCATTCAGTGTAAAGTATTTTTTAACTGATGTCCATTGTAAATAATACTGAGTCATATTAAGTGCTCTAAGTATAAATTAACACATACCATGCTGTGGTCTTTCGAGTTAAAGTTGCTAGCAAGCATTCTGTATCTATTTGTTCCACATTATGAGAGTTAGCATTCCATATTCTGAAGAAAACTGTGAGTTTTGGACATACTGATTTGGCAAAGCTGAGTTTCAAAATAAACCAAATAAAAACAGCTTCAGGATAAAGGAATTTTCCCTCTGTTAACCAGAGTAAACACAAGGTGGAATGTGGAGCTTTATCTGCTAAGCTGCAAAGAACATACCTAACTATACCTCTCTGGTGTCCCGGATTCCACAAAATGTCCCTGATTTTGCCTCATGTTTTTGACATACCCCTTGTGAGGTTTTTTAATTTTTTGGTTAATCACAGATTATTAGAATCAGTTAATGCTAGAGTTTCAAACTTATTATTGTTCTGAAAACATTGATGCAAAACCTGTTGCTCTATAACTATAGCTTTAGTTAGAAAATGTCCCTGCTTTTCGGTATCTGTTTCCTCATCGGTTTCGTTTTTTTTTTCAGAATTCTTGAGCAAAGAGGTGAACATATGTTCCTAATGTTTATGTCAGTTTGTGAAGAAATGTTGACCTCCTTCTTTGTTTGTTTCACATTTTCTTGTCTTCCTCCTTAGTCTGTTCCACTAACTCCTCTCAGCAGCACGCAGCTCACCTAGTAACATTTACTGCTCTGTGTCCGTACCTCTCAACCATACTGAATTCCTCAGTATTTACTGGTTTTGAGGGCAAAATAATGGGGTGCCACAAATTCCACAGTGGCCCCTTTAATTTCTGAGCTTATAATGAAAGAACTGTGTCACTACACTATGGGCTCAGCTTATAATGAAACACTGTATGTGTATTTAAACGCACGGCAGACATCTATTTTAAGGAGAGAATGGTTCATCAGTCCAACAGAACTGTTTAGCACTACAGAAATCTATTCAATGCATGCATGCTTTGGGGAGGGGGGGGGGGTGTCCGCTCCATGTACTTAGAGTCAGTCCACTCCATAAAGCAGCTCCAATTACAGAATACAGAAATCAAAATTTCTATTTAAGAGAAGCAGCTCTGTGAGAAATCTCTCTCTATTTATGCAGCATGGAAATCTCTATTAAGCAAGCAGCTCTCTGTATATTTAAGCACCTCCATTTTTCTTTCTATATTTATCCATTTTTCTCTGTATATTTAAGGAAGCAAGTGTATATTAAGCAGCATAATTTTTCTCTATCTCTCTCTCTATGTATTTAAGCAAGTAAGCAGTGTTTTCTCTATGTAAGCAGCTGTGTGTGTGTGTGTGTGTGTGTGTGTGTGTGTGTGTGTGTGTGTGTGTGTGTGTGTGTGTGTGTGTGTGCGTGTGTGTGCGTGTGTGTGTGTGAAGTAAGCAGGTGCGAGTGTGTGTGTGTGTGTGTGTGTATGTGTGTGAGTGTGTGTGTGTGTGTGTGTGTGTGTGTGTGTGTGTGTGTGTGTGTGTGTGTGTGTGTGTGTGTGTGTGTGTGAAGTAAGCAGGGGTGTGTGACATAAGCAGCATGGGGGTGGTGTGTGTGATGTGTGTGTGTGTGTGTGTGTGTGTGTGTGTGTGTGTGTGTGTGTGTGTGTGTGTGTGTGAGACGTAAACAGGGTGGGAGGGTTTGATGTAAGCAAGGTGGGGGGTATGTGACATAAGCAGGGTGGTGGGGCATGTGCGTGGCGAGGATATGTAACATAAGCAGGGGGGTATGTGACATAAGCAGGGTGGGAGGTATGTAACATATGCAGGATGGGGGGGTGTTTGACGTAAGGTGTGTGTGTGTGTGTGTGTGTGTGTGTGTGTGTGTGTGTGTGTGTGTGTGTGTGTAATGCCCCAGTTAACTATAGCTGCTGTTAATGTTACTCAGGCTCAAACACTGTACCTTAGGTACAAGGAGCAAGAACCTGATTTCCCTACCCATACCACCACTTGTGATTCCTTATGGGCCAATGTTTGGTCTGTTCCTCTTAAAATTTGTGGATTTCTAGCAAATCAGTAAGAACTGAGTTCACTAAATAATGATAGCCATTTAAGCTTCAGTCTTCCTATCTTTCAGGAAAGGCATGGTAACAGAAAACTTATTCTAGCAACTTTCCAAGATTATGCAAGCAACGTTTAAAATGTGTTCCTGTTTTTTGGGCCTTTGCCCCCCCCCCAATAAATGTTGGCTTTTTCCAGATTTCTTGTGCTGCATAGCTCTTTGGGGAGAGAAGTTTAGTGCTGCTTACTACAAGTCTGTGTTGTTTGTAGCACAACAGGTAGAATACTTGTTTTTGATGCAGGAGGCTGTGGGTTCTACTCAGACAGTATGTAGACAGATTACTGTATTGTGCACTTTTAAAGGGGTTGGATGCTGCAGTCCTGAAAATGTCCTTTTTGGTGGATATACCTAGTAACTATGAACCTGTTATCAGTTTGCCATCAATTCCGTATTACAATTTTAGTGTATCGTTTTTTTCAATGTAGCAGGCAATGTATTCCTTTAGTGCAACAGGCACTTTATTGTAGATGAAACAATGAAATATAAAGTTGTTTGCTCGCAACAACCTCTTCATTAGTTACAGATTTCTTTAATGTGGAATTATTTAGATGACTTTTACTTCTGCAGAGATTGTGCATATTTACTGATACTGATGGATTGTAGACGTATGAGTACACTTTTATGATGGAAGTGTTTTGACAAGCAGTTTTGTCATTATTGGTTCGTGCATTTTGTTTCATTGCTTACTGGAAAAATTTTCAAAACAAATTTAAAATGCACTCTAACAAGTGTACTGTATTATACAAGGAATATAATTTAATACAATCAGGAAGGTATCAAAGAACACGTGTATGTTTCATGTGCAAGGGGCTTATAATTTGAAAACAGTCCAAAGGTAATCTTTATCCGCCACTGACCAGATCCATTTTCTTTGAATGTGGGTTACAATGCTGTTTCAATGAATGTGAGTTTCAAGGGCAGAGAAGTTTTAATGCCAAGTATATTTTCATTGTGAGACTGTCACTGTATTGCTTTGTTTAGCAGACATCTATTAAAAGTCTGTGCTATAAAATGTAAAATAAAAGTTTTAAATGAAATCCAAATAATCATTGTAGAAGTAAAGCAGTATGCACATTAGTGTTCATGGTAAATGGGGTGAAACAGCCAAGTAATGGGACATTGGATTGGCTGCGGAGGGGGGGGGTGGCTGTGTACGGGGAGGGCCCATTCGACCATGATTTTGTGAGAGAGAAGGACAGCAAACTCAAAGACAGCCCGGGCAGCATAAACTCAAGCTATGCCACTGATCAGTAGGCCATGGAGAATGACTTTTGGAGGTCTTAGCAAACTATAATATTCTTTTGCTAAGATTAGAATATTCCCTACTATTAAATGCACTACTTTTACCACAGAACCCACATACTGCAAGTCACCAAAAACAAAATTGTAAGGTTCATCATCTTCCCCCTTCCCAGTGAACATCATTGCTGCACATTTCAAAAAATGGTTACCATTTACTACAGGGTCTGGGGTTATATTTTGGTTCTGTTTTTCAGTTTGTATTTGAAAGTTGGTATCCCACAATTCCACCAGAGTGGGTGGGGTTAAATAGTTGTTTATGCAAATTTTATGTTAATCAGCATGCAGATTTGTACCTATTTTTCATGGGTCTTTGTCCAGATTTTTGATGTTTCCAGGTTGAGAGGTATGTCTGGGTCTCATGCATGTAGTCTCTGCTGCATGGCTCACTGATGGAGAAAAAAAAAAGAAACAGCAAAAACTGATTTCCTCTTGCTTATTATTGAGCAAACATATAAAGTGAAAACTTCTCTTACTATTATGTGGCCTCCTTGCTTGTACAGTGTCTGTTTACCTCATGTCATTCACACTAGAACTATGCATTCTGTTCCGTACTTGCAAACACAGAATACTTGGGGGAGACTGCTGCTGCTAAACAGAAACAAATGTGATTTGAGGGAAAAGACTGCAATGCTAAACTACCCTCTCTCATATATGTAGCCAATTAGTAGTACCATAACAATTGTGTCATTTTGATGCCTTCGTCCCTTCCTCTGATATGTGCCTGACTGCAAACCATTTGACTTTTGCCCTTGTCCCCACCAATTAATTCAATGCAGTGTATAAGTCTGAATGAAGTGAGAGCTTAGATTGAAAGTCATTAGAAACTGATCATTAGTGCAATGGAAAGAGAGTAGGAAGGTTCGGGAGCATGTAAAAGGGATATTTTAATATTATTATTATTATTTTTCATACGGCTGACCCTTTGGCTGAAATAAGTACACTAAAGTGTACACAGTGTATACCTTCCAGGATCCTTGCATTTCTCCTCATCAAAATTCCTGAGTATGTTTATATTGGCTATGGACACCATCATGTTGCACCTCCATATCTGTAGATGTTTGTGTCTGTGCACCAAAGCTGATTCGCTGAGTGTGCTGCTCCATTATTTTCTCCACATTTGTGTAGCTGTGGAGTAATTTTACATAAGTAAGTGGATGAGGAGGGTAAAGCTCCCATTGGAGGGATGCATGGATGCTTGCCCCCCCCCACAAAAATATTTTTGTGCTATTGTTCTTTTGTTGAATGTTTTCAATCAGTTGTCATTCACTGAAATGAGTTTTCAATCAAATGAGTCTTCAGTCATTTATGTTCAGTCATGTGTGATTCAGTCAAATGAAGATTTGATTAAATGACATATATTCCTGAGAATCATATCTCTATATCCCTCTCCTATTCTACATGGAACACATTTTGCTTTTAATTTTTTTTCCTTAGCCATTGTCTACATACTGTTCAGGTCAATGTCACTTCTGTAATAACTGGTATTCAGAATGGTCTAAAAAGGAGACAGACACAGAGTGTATGTGACCATCTTCATTAGCAATGTCTTAATGTCTTTCATACTTTAATGTAGATACAGGATACCAGATGTGATGGTGTACATGAAAAATGATAACATTATCTAGACTCATCATATATATAGCATTGCTCTCATTCAAAACAGAAAGATGACAACTTTACTTGGAGGTTATTCATATAGGATCATAGGATCACAGGAACTTGCTAGGCTATTGGCCCTGAGGCACCTATAAGCCTAACCAAGAGTTTATCCCATGTTTAGACATGTCAGCACCTAATGCCCCTGTCCAGCAGGGAGAGGGGTAGAATCACAGGTGTGTATATTTTCTGTTTCCCATCCAGTTATCCAGGTTGCACTTAAAAAAGAGTAAAGGGGGAATCTGATTGATGTGGAGAGGAAGTCTGTTCCACAGATGGGGGAGTCTCTGGGACAAAAAACTGTCCCGCCAACAAGTCCTGTTGATGTCACAGACCAGGTTGAAGCCACACATGCAGGTTGCTTGAGTGGAACTTGACTTGCAGATATGCAGCAGTCCCATCAAGGCGGGGTCCGAGATCGTCTTGTATGCCAGACAGAGGTCACCTTTGAAGAGTCTATATGAAACTGAGTAGAGGGATAGGGCTTTTAGACTCTCTGTATATGGTAGATGTTTGAGGTCCTGAATTCTCCTGGTGAGGGACTTCTGTGGTCCCTTCAGCTGCTGCATGTGCTTTGTGAGGTACATGCCCAAAGGGGCATTGCACTCAATAATGGAACTTATAAGGGAAGAATAAAGGGATGTTATGACCTCCTTGTCCCTGGATGAGATACCCAAACTTATGAGATGGGCCATGTAAAAGGCTTTCCATACAATGGAAGCAATGTGGTGGTCAAAAGTCAGGTTGCTATCAACCTGAGTGCCCAAATCCCTCACGACTGATTGCGTGCTTAGGATGTTGTTATTTATGTGATAATTTGTGGGGACATCACTCTCTCCAAAGGGGATGATGATGCATTTTTGGTATTCAGCTTGAAGTCATGTTTCTGGCACCAGTCATTTGTCTGGGTAAGACCCTTTTGGAGGATGTCCACATCACTAGGGGAATTGATGGCAGCACCTAGCTTCCAGTCATCTGCAAACTTGGTTGGCCATAGCCCGCTGGTATTGGCTTGCACCTCAGAATAGTATATCACAAATAACAGAGGCCCCAAGACCAAATCCTGGAGTACGCTGCTTGTTACGAGTATAGTACTTGAGGTGGCTTCCTCTGTTTTGACTAGGTGGATTCTATCAGTGAGCCAGTTTTCTACCCATCTGGTAACATATGAATTGATGCCCAGTTGAGAAAGTTTATCTATTATGCCTGAGTGGAAAATAGTGTTGAAGGCTTTGGCCACATCAAGGTAGGTGGTGTGCATCATCTTCTCCTCATCCATAGCTTTGGTGACTGTCTCAAAGAAGTCATCCAAATTTAACAGACATAACCTCTGCTTGATGAAGCCAAACTGTGTGGGATCAAGTGTTTGGAGGTTGCCAATGTCCTTGTTAATGAGATCTATGATTATCCATTCAATGGCCTTGCAGATCAGGCTAGTTAGGGTGATGGGTCTATAATTTCCTGGATTGGTGGACAGTCCACCTTTGTGCAAAGAGATGACAGTAGCTGTCCTCCACTCAGTTGGGATGAAGCTGGTACTCAGGCTTTGGTTGAACAGGGTGCCTAATGGTGCTGCAAGTTCCTGCCTGAGTTCATGTTGGATGTAGCCTGGGATGATATTGGGTCCCATGCAGGCTGTACGTTTTGCCTTTGAGACAGCGGTAATGATCTGTTCCCTAGATATAAGGGGAAGGGGGCAGGTACTGGGTATGTCCTGATTTACTGATGGGGGGACAGAGGGGTGAAATTTTTGCTGAATCTGTCAGCCAGCAAGTTTACTACATCTACAGAATTTGTATATGCAGTGTCCTTGACCACCAGTTCTGAAAAGATCTGGGTGCTTATACTGAGGTTGCGGACATATGTGAAGAAGGCCTTATGATTGTCTCTAGTAGATGAGGCCAATTTGGACTCAAATTTTGCTATGGAGGATTTCATTAGTGCTCTTATTTGCTTGTTCAGGCTAAGGAGACATTGCTTCCAATTGGGCACCTGCTCCTTCTTGGTCTTGGAAAGCAATGTTTTCCTTTTGTTATAGAGTTTATTTATTCCATATGTGCACCAGACAGGATTACTCTTCCTTGTGAAGGATGATTTAGTCCTGTCGGGTATTCCTGATTCTATATATCTATATAAATGCTCATATACTGCTTTGGCATAGCTTTGGATACTGGTGCCAATACCTACAGAGGGGAAGAGGGCTGTGAAGCTATTTATACCATCCCTCAGGATGCTGTAATAAGCTTTGGAGAAGTTTCTTTGTCTGACCCTAGCTACAGGGGGGTTGGGGGAGATGGTGACTTTCAAAGTGACCATTTTATGGTTGGATCTTACCAGGGAGGATGATACTGTAGTGATGCTGCAGTGGTTACTCATGTTGGTTAATACCAAGTAAAAGAAATTATCACCTCTTTTGGGGGTATTGACTAGCTGTTCCAAGGGCTTTGCATTGACAAATTTGAGGAATCTCTGGGCATTTGTGTTCTGGCATGAGTAGTTCTTCCAATCTATGCTTGGGTAGTCACCCAGGATCAGGGTAAAGGGTTGAATCTTGATAGATTCGAACAGGTCCAGATAGATGGATTGGGCATCTTGAGTCTGATTTGGGGGCTGGTAGCTAGTTATGACTTGAATATGGGTCTTGTCAGTGGTTAACTGCACCTGGAGTGTCTCCTGTGCATCATACTGTTTGACCAGCCTGGAAGTGTGTATGTCTTTAATATATAATGAAACTCCACCTCCTTTGGCTTTACTGCCTACAGTTTGGGGTTTGAATGTATGAAAGGAAGAGTAGCCAGGTAAGGTTGGGGTGCTCTCTGCATCTTTGAACCACGTTTACCTGAATATACATGTTTGAGAGAAAATAGTTTTATGATTTCAGTATGATTTTAGTTTTGCATTTCTAAGCCTTCCTAGGCATTGCTTCATAATGAAAATGCATTACCATATTTTTTAAATCTGGTTAGACAGTCTAACTGGATGTTATGATCTAACAAGGTCACTCTTCTGTTTATCTACAGCTGCTTCCAGAAATTTTCTTGGAGCATATGTCTCTTCAGTTTAACTAGTGCAGATAAAAGGGGGCAGTTGCCCTGAGCATAAGATGTAAGGGGGCGTCATCTTTAGTGCTGGCATTCAATTTTTGAATGTCCATACTACATTTGCTATAAAGTCTCAAGTACATCAGCACTCCATGTGTGGTCTAGTGCCTGAATAATGATGATGGATTTTTAGCATGGATGAAGGACTCAGTGCTCCATGTGTAATATCAAATTGTAAGTAAATTGCTTATCGCATTTGAAGCAGCAGGTTGCTGCACTTTAAAAAATATGCAAGGCCTTCTTTGGTTCAGAACTTGAAATTGAATGGGCACTAGATACAAGAGTGGCACTGGGCACAAGGATAGACAGCTATGGCTCTGCTGGATAATTCTCTGATTACTTCTTTGCTAGAAGAATCTTGAACGCAACTATGTTTGATACAGTCAAAGGGAGACATAGGGGATTGGTGGTGGCAAAATGATTAAGGTGTTTACCATACACACGAGATACAGCGTTTGATCCTCACCTTTGAAAGGGAAATTGGCTAGGCCTAAAACAACCCTCAAGGATCGCTAACCTAGCACTTGCCTATGAACCTGTATGTATATATTTTGAACAAATGCTTTGATTTCTTCTAAAATCTTCTGTTCTCATGATGAAATTGAAGACCTGGTTCACACACTCTTCTTTTCCACAAATCCCTTTGACTGCTTCTCTGTGGAAACTTTGCTGTATTCTTCTTCTATAGCCCTCTTTTAAAGAAGATAAATGATTTATTGTATAATCAGAGTACTATTTTGTCAAGAGCTCATGAGTGGACTGAATGCACCAAAGACTGGGATCCACAAACTGCAGTTGTTGAATAAAAACAACCAAAAAAAGCACTTTGTAAAGTGTTTTTTACAGTAGATATGCCCCTGCACTCCTGATGTTGAGGAGCAACATCAGGAGTGCAGGGGCATATCCAACATCAGAAGTGCAGGGGCATATCTTCTGCACTCCTGATGTTGGGGAGCAACATCAGGAGATATGCCCCTGCACTCCTGATGTTGGATATGCCCCTGCACCCCTGATGTTGCTCCCCAACATCAGGAGTGCAGGGGCATATCTCCTGTTGTTGGGGAGCAAGCTCCATGCACCCCTGAACTTATATATAGCAATTCTACCGTCACACCAACTCAAAGAAGGGGGACATTCCCCCAGAAAGTTCATCACTGCTGGCAAAACTCACTGAGATTGATTTCCTATAGAGGAATTCTGATCATCTGAGGGTTAAACCTTTGGCAACTGAAACTCAAGAGATCATTGTTCATCCACCAGTAGGGTAACATTTCTCTAGACTAGATTTTACTTTCAACTATATTATGCAATCTATAAGTAACCTTTTGTACTTGCACTGTCAAACTCCGACATACCCACACAGCAATTCAATATGTTACCTATGGAAGGATATTCCCACCCAGCTTTCCAAAGCATGTCATGAATAAAGGGCCCACTCTTCCCCTTGTTATTCTCAGTCATCTCATTATTGAAAGCTCATCGGGTACAGTGAGAATGGACTTGCCCTCAGAAGTATGCCACAGCTAAAGAAAAATTGATTATTTTTTCCCATGTAATGGCTATTCATCTCTCCACACTGACAGATTTGTCCATATGAGACTTGAAGTATGTCCCACTACACTTGTAGGGAAAAAAAAAACAATTTGAGAATTGCCTTTTGCCCTTTTTCATGTTGTCCAGTCATCTCATGCACTTAACCTCTTCTTTCTTGAAAACATTATATAGGCCCTAGGGTCAATAGCCTAGTACCTACCTATGAATCTATATGATTGGATGGGAAAGAGGAAATTCACCCCGGGGATCATTTCTGTGGCTCTGCTTGACAGGGGCACAGGAAAATAATTATCTTGGCTGACAAAGCCAGGGTACCTTTTTGGCTAGGCTTATACAGGCCCTAGGGCTAATAGCCTAGTACCTACCTATAAACCTATGAACCTATATATTTCAATGCCACCATTGTCTTACCCACTGATTAGTTATCTATCAATAAATGAACATATTTGCCTAAGTTTGCTTGCTGTTATTTGCATTTTTATTGCTTAGCACTGTTGACAATGTCCCTGTATTACAGAGCCTACAGGTTCATATCACAGTCTATTGGCATGGAGAATAACTGCTTTTCAGCCCTGCTTTTAACTACCAAGGGTAATTTTATGCCTCTGTTGAACTTTTATTCTGCCCAACAGAACTACTCTTAATCTGCTGTTACCATCCATATTTGTACTGCAGTAATTAGAAGCTCATATACTTATAATGACTTATTTCATATTTAGTTGTCAGATGCACCTGAGATGCAGTTTATAACTAGAATGGTATAGACTTATAAATACACTGCCACTAGTTAGAATATAAAAATGATGAAAGGAAACATGGTGGACTAATTCAGAGACATATCAAATTAGTGCTGTGTAACTTGATGCTTACCCATTCCGAATGCCAAGAATCTTTGGTCTACAGGAGCTATATGCTTTCTAATATGCTACCCACAGTTACAGCTGTAGCTGAACAATAGGTGTTTATAGCTGCATTCAGTGCCAGTGTCACACTTTTTCATACAATGCAGCACAGATGGGTCTGCCAGCACCAAGCATACCATCATCTCCACAACAAGGTCATTGTCATGATACAATGCAGCACAGATGGCTCTGCCAGCCCCAATCATACCATCATCTCCACAACAAGGACATTGTCATGATACAATGCAGCAGAGATGGGTCTGCCAGCACCAAGCATACCATCATCTCCACAACAAGGACATTGTGAATTACTATCATGTGGATTGGGAGACCAAGGGGGAGTTATTAGTCATGTGCCACCCACACATGGAGTCTACAGGGATGTGTTGACTATTGTTTCCTGTCAATATGAATTTATGTGCAGCATTAACCATAATTGCTACATGGACCTTTTCATGTCCAGCAAAAGAAATGCTAGCAATCTCACAAATATCATCCTGCAGGATCCTACAACGCCTCCTTGAAGTGATACTATAGCATGTTGAGGAGCATATATGGCTTCTGGGGACTGCAAAGGAGTGAATTACTGCTATGAAGGCATTTACAACATAGCCTATTTATGTTGACTTCATGCACACATTGATGGGTATATAGGAGTAGGCCAAATACAATTATGTCCACACTTGTGTATAGTAGGTCCATAGGTGAGTATAAGCTCGCTGCCCTTGCAGGCCATTTTTTAATCTTAGCCAATTTCCCTTTAAAGGTAAAAATCAAACCCTGTACCTTGCTCTTGTGAGGTAAACACCTTGATCATTATGCCAATGTCCTCCTCCTAATAGGTGATTACAATGCTAACAATCCTAGAGGAATTTTATGAGTTGACCCATGCTGCCTAAAGATGAGAACCAAGCCCTATACCTTGTGTCTGTAAGGTAAACACCTTAAACATCATGCCTCCTCTAACCACTAAGGTGATGCAGGATGTACATTTGAAGTGTGGAAGGTGATATCCTTTGGAAACACTCTGATCAAGGCTGAGTTGGCTTACAGTGCAGCACATGCACATACACAGAACACTGTTGTATGTGTGTCTGGACTCTTAGAGGGACATATCCACTGCTTAAATACATCTGGTCATGCACTGTGATATGCACCTGAAATGTGCCACCAAATTTTTGTGGTGTGTGTCTTTTTATACAATATGGTAGTACCTAAGCAGATACAACAACGTGGGAACAGCCAGTGCTGCCTGAGAGGCTTGTGGCAACAGTGGATGAGATGTTAGAAGCAGAACCATAGGAGGAACAGACTTCAGCAACACTCCATGCAAGGCAGAGTTGGGAAAATAACATAGTAGCATTGGCAACGAGGAGGCAGTTGGTGCACTGCTATTGTTTGTGATACAGAAAACATTCAATACAACTGATGCATGCATTACCACACCCAGGCTATGCAATACAGAGCACTGACTGGCCATGCTATGGCTCAGACATTATCTTACTTACGTTCTCACACAAATTAGTGGATGGACATACTACATGCATCATAATATGCACAGGTGAGGTGGGGCACAGTGGCATGAGGGTTTAGTACATGGTGCACAGGTGAGGGGGGCATGGTGGCATGAGTGTTTAGTGCATGGTGCACAGGTGAGGTGAGGCATAGTACATGTTGCACAGGTGAAGTGGGGCACAGTGGCATGAGTGTTTAGTACATGGTGCACAGGTGAGGTGGGGCACAGTGACATGAGTGTTTAGTACATGGTGCAGGTCTACTTGACATGGGTGACATTTCAGAAAGTCAAAGCCCATATGGCCGAGACCATATGATTGACTTTTGAAATGTCGACCATGTAAAAAAAAAACAAAAAAAAAAACAATTACTTGCCTTCATATTGCTCCGCCCCCCCCCACACACACCCCAGAACTTAAATATGCCAACTCAGAGATCATACTACAGTGCAGAAAATGGAAATATTTCCATTCTGCACTGTTCTACATGGTTGACATTTCAAAAGTCGATCATATGGCCTCAGCCATACGGTCTTTGACTTTTTGAAATGTCAACCCTGTGGAAGGGACCCCATGGTGCATAGGTGAGGAGGAGCACAGTAGGATGTGTGTTTAGTACATGGTGCACAGGTGAGGTGTGGCACAGTGGCATGAGTGTTTAGTATATGATGTACTGGTGAGGTGGGGCACAGTGGCACGAGTGTTTAGTACTTGGCTGATGCAAACTAAAATGAGTTTCCTAACATGATTATTATCCTAATGATGGAATTTAGCACAGTTGTCCCTGAAGCATTCCCAAGCAACACTAACCTCTTACCTCTTTGTCCTCATGCTGGTACTAATGAGACATGTGAACACCATGCTCATGCATGTAGCCTGTTAGGCTTGCGTTGTTACAATTAGGTGTTAGGAATACTTTTGGTAGTGCAGCATTGGTGTGTTGAGATGCATGTCATGTGATGGTCTAACATGCAACAATGCACATGTTGCTACTGTTTTGCTCTTCAAATGGATTTCTTGAACAGTTATGGTCTCCTCAAGGGCTAGATTCAATAGGACTCATGACTCATGTGAGAAAGAGACCTATTGACCCTTTCACTCTGCCCTAGCTACACTTCTGGGATTTTCTTGCTATATTTCATCTGTTTCCTTTTTCTTATTTTCACAGACTGAACAGTGCGTTAAGTTCTTCATACTTTCTTTGATAATGGCAGAAGAGTATGCGCTCATGTGGGATGCCTGCCTTAGATGTTCAGAATGCCTCCCCCAGTGACAGTGTATGTATACTATATGCATCAATGCAATGTGCAGTTGTACTTTTCTTTGCAAACTCCATCTTCTTTTTCTTCTTTCAGATGCTACCGTTAGGGGTTGCCACAGCGGATCAACTGTTTCCATTTCTTCCTGTTCTCTGCATCTTGCTCTGTCACACCAACCATCTGCATGTCCTCTCTCACCACATCCATAAACCTTATCTTAGGCTTACCTCTTTTCCTGTTATCTGGCAGCTTCATTCTTAGCATCTTTTTCCCAATATATTCTGCATCCCTCCTCAGCATATGTCCAAACCAACGTAATCTTGCCTCTCTGGCTTTGTCTCCAAACCTTCCAACCTGGGCTGGCCCTCTAATATACTTATTCCTAATCCTACCCATCCTCGTCACACCCAGTGCAAATCTTAACATCTTCAACTCTACCACATCAAGCTCTGACTCCTGTCTTTTTGTCAATGCCACTGTCTCCAACCCACATAACATAGCTGATCTCACTACCCTCTTGTAGATCTTCCCTTTCACTCTTACTGGTACTCGTCTGTTACAAATCACTCTTGACACTCTTCTCCACCCGCTCCATCCTGCCTGTACTCTCTTCTTCATCTCTCTTCCACACTCACCATTACTCTGAACTGTTGATCCCAAGTATTTAAACTCATTCACCTTCGCCACCTCTACTCCCTGCATCCTCACCATTCCTCTATCCTCCCTCTCATTCACACGCATATATTCTGTCTTAGTCCTGCTGACCTTCATTCATCTACTCTCTGGAGCATATCTCCAATTCTCCAGGGTCTCCTCCCCCTGTTCCCTACTCTCACTACAGATCACAATGTCATCTGCAAACATTATAGTCCACGGGGACTCCTGTCTGAACTCGTATGTCAACCTGCCCATCACCATTGCAAATAAGAAAAGGCTCAGAGCTGATCCTTGATGTAGTCCCACCTCCACTTTAAATGCATCCATCACTCCCACCACAGACCTCACAGCTGTCACACTACCATCGTACATATCCTGTACCACTCTTACATACTTCTCTGACACTCCCGACTTCCTCATACAATACCGCAACTCCTCTCTAGGCACCCTGTCGTATGCTTTCTCTAAGTCCACAAAGACACAATGCAACTCCTTCTGGCTATCCCTGTACTTCTCCATCAACACTCTCAGAACAAACATTGCATCTGTAGTGCTCTTTCCTGGCATGAAACCATACTGCTGATCACTAATCATCACCTCCCTTCTTAACCTGGCTTCCACTACTCATTCCCATAACTTCATGCTGTGACTGATAAATTTAATCTCTCTGTAGTTACTACAGCTCTGCACATCACCCTTATTCTTAAAAATCGGTACCAAAACACTTTTTCTCCATTCCTCAAGCATCCTCCCACTTTCCAAGATGTCATTAAACAATCTAGTTAAAAACTCCACTGCCATTTCACCTAAACACCTCCATGCTTCCACAGGTATGTCATCTGGACCAACTGCCTTTCCATTCTTCATCCTCTTCATAGCTATCCTTACTTCTTCCTTGCTTATCCACTGCACTTCATGATTCACTATCCACACATCATCCAACCTTCTCTCCCTCTCATTCTCTTCATTCATCAGTCCCTCAAAGAACTCTTTCCATCTGCTCAACACACTCTCCTCGCTAGTACATTTCCCTCATTATCCTTTATCACCCTTGCCTGCTGCACATCTTTACTAGCTCGGTCCCTCTGTATAGCCAATTGGTACAGGTCCTTTTTTCCCTCCTTAGTGTCCAACCTTTCATACAACTCTCATACGCCTTATCCTTAGCCTTCACCACATCTCTCTTTTCCATGCACCTCATCTCCTTATACTTTGATCTACTTTCTTCATCTCTCTGACAATCCCACTTCTTCTTCGCCAGCCTCTTTCTCTGTATACTCTCCTGTACTTCTTCATTCCACCACCAGGTCTCCTTGTCCTCCTTCCTCTTTCCAGATGTCACACCAAGCACCCTTCTAGCTATCTCTCTTACTAGCTCTGCTGTAGTTACCCAGCTATTCGGTAACTCTTCACTGCCACCCCAGTGCCTGTCTTAACTCTTCCCTGAACTCCACCTCACAATTACCCTTTTTCAATGTCCACCATTTGATCCTTGGTGCTGCCCTCACACTCATCCTTCTCTTCTTGATCACCAATGTCATCCTACAAACCACCATCCTATGCTGCCTAACTACACTTTCCCCTGCCACCACTTTACATTCTCCAATTTCCTTCAGACTGGCCCTTCTACATAAGATATAATCCACCTGTGTGCATCTTCCTCCACTCTTGTATGTCACCCTATGCTCCTCCCTCTTGTTAAAATACATATTCACCACAGCCATGTCCATCCTTTTCGCAAAATCCACTACCATCTGACCTTCTGCATTCCTTTGCTTAACACCATACCTACCCATCACTTCCTCATCCCCTCTGTTCCCTTCACCAGCATGCCCGTTGAAATCTGCTCCAATCACCAGTCTCTCACCCTTGGGTACAGTCATCACCACTTCATCCAACTCACTCCAGAATTTTTCTTTCTCATCCATCACACACCCAACTTGTGGAGCATATGCATCAACAACATTCATCATTACACCATCAATTTCCAGCTTCATAAACATCACTCTATTTGACACTCTTTTCACCTCGAAAACACTCTTGGTATATCGTTTCTTCAGGGTAACCCCTACACCATTTCTCCTCCCATCCACATTATGATAAAACAATTTGAACCCACCTCCGATACACCTAGCATTACTCCTATTCCATCTGGTCTCTTGCACACACAATACATGTGTAGAAATGTGTTCTATTTTTTCTCTTTTTCTTTTTTTACAGTCTTTGTGTCAGTGTGTGGTTGAGGCATAAGGTCTTAAGTGTCCTTAAATGCAGAGTGAAGAAACTTTACTTTGTTTTGGTCATTTTTCCTCTCAGTAAAAATTATTTTATACTTATACACTTCTGGATTGTGCTTGTTTTGTTCCCAAAACATGGATCCATATGCTGTCATGATAGGAAGCATATGACATACACGAAATGAAAGTTGCAATTAATTCACTCTGTTGCCAGATGCCAAACAATATCAACAAATACACCTAGGGATTCATAAATGCCACATCCGCAATTGTAGCCATGCCAGAACTATTGACATTGGGTGGGAGATGAGCAGGAATACTAATCATATATTTATATTGTTAGGCTAGTGTGTATAACAAAAAGCCTCTCACTGCAGTCACAACACTGACTCATGGCTAGCTAGTGATAAATCACCTCTTGGCCACATTGAAGATTAAGAGACTTAGGTAAACATTGATGGCGCACAAGCACCCATAGCAGTTGATGCAAGTATACACACAAAGTATATAATGTTGATGTAATCAATGGCAACAAATATGTATGTGTGTACATAGAGAGAGAGAGGGAATGAGGGAGAAAGAGATGTGCAACAGAAAAGAAAGTACCACTGATGCAGATGGTGTAGAAGACGTTACAATAAATATAGTAATAGAATCTACAGAGATGGACAACAATTAAGTGGCAGTGAAGCTGAGGAACAAAACAGTTTGTTTATTTTTTTAACATTTGTTGACCAGGAAAGTCCAACTGGGACAAGGCTATTTTCAGCAGAGGCCTAGGAAAAACACTCCAGACACATGTCTTTGGAATGTGGGAGGAAAATGGAGCACCCGGAGGAAACCCATGTGAACACAGGGGGGACATGCAGACTCTGCACAGAAGGCACCCTAGCTGAGAATCAAACCAGATAACCTCTTGCTGTGAGGTGACATTGTTAACTGCTGCAATCTGGACCTCTCAGTTGATGAAAAAACAGAGAGAAGAAGGTCTTATGACAATGTGCAACTTTTGGAGAATGTTACACCTACTCAGAACAGGTGGCATATAACAAATTAACTTGATGTACCATCCGGTTCCAGACCTGACTAGCTCTGAGAGTTAGCAGTATACCAATACTATACTGTGAATGTCATTAAAAATGAATATATGCTACCCTGAGGGGAGTCAGTCCATCAGTGCAGTTCACATGCTGCTGAACTGTAGCCAAACTTTACTAACAAGGGGAGCCACAGCAGCAGTCAGAGATAAAGGCATCATAAAACACTTATATCTTTGAAATATAGCACATCTGCAGATTTATGGGGAAAAAGATAGAACATAAGAGAACTCAGGCCATTACTTTTCAAATAAATGTTTTTATAGCAGTGCAATAATACAGTAAGGGGACATATTGCAACAGTCAGAGAACAAGGGGTCATAAAATACATGGAAATGTAGCACATGCATAGACTGCAAACCAAAAAGTTGTAAAACAACATGCAAAGCCCAGGATATTTGAAACCTTCCAGCCAGTGTATCAGCACACTAAGGATAATTGCACGAGTACACTGAACCATCCAAATAGTTTAAATAATGGTAGTAGTTGTACTTTATTTCAGCTCATTTGTATGACTCATTAGTGAGTGCTAAGGACTGCCATTTCTCTGTGGTCATAGATGGCCACCTCCATTCGTCTCTGCTAAGTGTCATACCTCAAATGACCACAGAAAGACAACCTTGAATTGTATCATTCTTGGCATTTGTGTGGTGTGTCTATCTATTTAGGTGAGATATTAGCATCATAGCTCAGCAATGGCTTAAGATTCCAGAAAAAAATAATAGGTTATAAAGTGCCAGCCTTTCCTGTATAATTTAAATAGTCATGATAAGAATGTTTATTTTCAGGGGATCGAACAAATAATAGCAAGAAAAGAGAAATATACATGTACGGAATTAAATCCCTGCATTTGGCAATTATATTCTCCAGACAAAGGTATTATCAAGGCATATCATGAAAGCAGCCACAGAAAAAAAATGACTGGAAACACGTTTTAGGGGAATAGAACATAGGAGAGTAAGACAAAAACAAATCTAAATGAGTTTAAACACCTGCCTTTCCGAATGATATTCTCTAGATTAGGGTATTAGTAAGGCATACCAAAGAACACTCATACAAAATATGAATAAAAACGTAATAGAAAATGTTAAAACATTATTGAAAATGAAAACTGTATATTGGAAAACAGCATACTAGCCATTAGGGGTGTAAACTCACTCTGCCTGTGTAGTCACTATGCAGACATCACTGCATGAGTAGACTGAGCCACGGAGGTGTCACGCATTATGCACATTACATTCAAATTACTTTACATTTTCACAGAATTCTATTAGTGTGTGTTAGGATTTCTTTAGTATACAATTGCAATGCAGACATCCATGGATCTGAGCCCCTGCATGCATAACTTACACTGTCTAGACCAGTACATTAATGAGTGAAGCCATTGAAAAAAAATTATGTGTCAGGAAAGACACATTTCAAAGGAATTTTGGAACCCCGCAGAATATACCAAGCTTAGGACCCCCCCCCCCAATTATTTGGGTAATATCCTCAGCATTAATAAAAGGCTATGTGCACATAGTATGTCTATGCATATTTCATGTAGGCATTGTAAGTGATTAGTACTTGATCTGCATTGTTCATTATATTTGAAGACTGTTACAAGGTAAACTTCAGATTGGAACTCTGCCTGCCTAACTGATTCTCTCGAGACCAATACATTTTCAATTGAAGTGACAAATGAATTTATAATGAATGTATCAGAAACCAGACAATTCAAGTGAATGTTGGAACACTATAGAAGACTGGCAGGTATTGCAAATATTCACATCATTTCATGACGAGCCATGTAAGCTTCTAAAGTAAAACCATTCATTTGAACTTAAGTCAGTATTGCCTGATCTTCTACATTGGCAGTCACCTCAGTTGCTCAACAGATGCCAAAGTCTTAGCGCATCAGAAGGATTTTTTTCCTGTTGCCTTTTTCCAACTATCTCACAATGCATACCAAAGACAGGTGATCTTTCTTTTATTATAAGTGCTTTGTTGCCATATGTCTGGTGCGACAATCCCCGGGATTCATGAAGTTCGGCGCAAGGACAATGTTAGCCTTGCGCTGAGCGTGCAGCGTAGAGATGGCACAGCAGCACCATATGCATATTAATGAAGGCGCTGCCGCATCGTCCACATGCACAGGAAACGTTCGCGAGTGCAGGGGACATGTTTAAGTGCTGCACGGAGGTGTGAACATGTTGGCTACAGTCACGCAACCTAAAATGCTGACTAGTACAGCCTGCCTCTAATAGTAATCACTCCTGTCAGTGTCCGTGGATACTGAAATGTATGCAAAGCATACAAGAAAGGTCCGCGAACACCAAAATAAAATCACAGGAGTAAACACACAAGCACGTAGCTGAATGTTGATGCCCCGTCCTTTGAGCAATTACATTTAAAACCCCGTGTTTGTATTTCATTGTAGTGTTGATTTTTATACCAAGTGGAAGCGAAATGCAGCGTGTTTGCATGCCACTGCCCTTTGCTAAGCCTAGCCCAATGGTTATAGCATTCGCTTAATAACTGCCCATTCACAGTCCGAGTCGTCCTTGTCTGGATGGCCCAAAAATGAACGGGTATAACCTGAGTCAACCTACCATGTCATGAAAGATAAGTATTAGTGTGTACCTATGTGCATGAAGTAAAGCATGCGGAAGACCAAATATGCTAGGGTTGGCCTCAAAACCATAATGGTACCAGAGATATGTAGAGTAGGCAATGTGTACTGCTCTCTGTGCCATGGACTAACAACCAGAGAAGAGCTGGATGGTGTGTATGTGGATTTTGGGGGGGTGATGGGTAATGTAAGAATCTGCCAAGGGGAGACCGGGTCAGATGTACAATAGGTGAACTGGAGGTGTACGAGGGAACAGTGGGAGAATCCAAAAGGAAACTAAAGAAAATGTATTCACATCCCCAATACACCCTGTCAGGTCATATTGAAGAACACAATGCCACAAACATATGAACATTAAAATGTATGATACACATGTACAGAAATGGTACCGGCTCACACTACATAATGGTTTGGCCTGAACTGAGCCATCCAACCTCTACACACCTGGATACATAATTGAATACCCACCGTCCCCTTGACAGCACACCCCCCCCCCTTGCTGAACGTCCACCAAAACCACCCATACTCGGGCTGCTAGCTTGAGCCAGCCATATCTGCACATAGTGCCCCCTACCCACATCTAGTAGGCAGTCTCACCCTAAGCAGACTCAGGCCTGCAAACTAGGTATCCCATGCGTGTATAACCCTCCCTCATTTTCATATAGGCAAAAGAATGGGGTCATTGGCATTCACAATTTTTGGACATCCCTTGTGGGATAAGTCTCTGTTCCCAAGATCAGACATGGTGGCACAACACGATTTCCACCCCTGTTGACATCCGGACACAAGGCGGATTAGCAGTACTTGCCCACAACCCTGCTCAGCCTCCACCCGGTCCTGCAGAACCTATGACCCAGGATTAAACACCTGACCATGATGCATGTCTCCCCACGTGCATTATCAGGAATATATACCTTTCACATGTTCCCAAGAAGCTTCCCCATAGCCATCTTCCAAATAGTACACGTCTACAAATTGTATACCTTGTCCAGGTTCCACATCGTAATGATGCACACAACCCCTGTATACAAACGGTACAGGTCCCTCCTGGATGCGGGTGTTCATATACATGGCCATGTATAACCCCAGATATGTAGTCATATATCTATAAAAGTACATACTTATATTTGCATAGCTACAAATCACACATACATGCATATAAGTAGTTGTCAAGTATGTGTGCCATTCATAAATATGTATACTTGCAAATGTATACATATGTCTCTCAGAAACATATGAACATTAACATGTATGTTACATATGTACACCAACCGACTGTCACATTTGTTGCCAGTAGTGTGGAATGCCTGTAGTAAAGTCATATATCCCAACTACCATCCATGCAGAATGTATCACAGATGGTTTAGTGGTCAACCCAGTGACTATGGTATTTCTGTTCCTTGGTCCAAGCCATGCAAGGGCTGCTAATTTTATATGATGCCCAGAATAATGGCTGTCGGATAGAGGATGAGTAAGACACTTTCAAGCAGACATAAGCGGGTATGTGCGGTGGAAAGTGGCGGTCATTAAACAGTATGGGAAATGTAAATAAGCATGTAAGTGTATATGCATGTGTATGTACAGACAGACAGATATATATATTTATTTATTTATATATATATATATATATATATATATATATATATATATATATATATATATATATATATATATATATATATATATATATATATATATATATATATATATATATATCCATGAAGAATGAACATGGTCACAATAAAGCATTCATAACGAATGTGAAGGAAAACAGCAGCAGAACCCCTGTATTATTTAGTGCTGTCATATCAAGCTGGCCAGAGGTGAGCAAACTCTCCTGCATCTCCAACCACAGGTAGGATGCTAACAGTGGGACTATCTTTGTCCACGTGCTAAGTCTGACTTTCAGACTGGTACAGGACAGTTCCAGTCTCAGTTGGATGAGCCGAAAACCGGAAGACTATTTGAACACCGTGACCATTATATGAACATATGTTCCAGGACTATAAGCTTGGGATGTCTGAATATACTTGGAGTGAGTCAACATACGGGACGTGTCTAGAGCAGTAGGGTGTGGCACATGTGTAGTGGTGTGGTTTTTCCAACTGAAGAATGGATGACTACTGTGTTAGTGAAGTGCTGCGGCGTGTGTTCGAGTAACTATGAACCATGGCTATACATGCAAATGAAGCAGCACAGCAATAGTGTAGTGGTTAGAGCATCTGCCTAACGAGCATACATTGCCGGTTCGACTGCAGCACACACCATTTATGGTGCGGAATCCATATACGAGCATATTCTGACATTTTATGCTGTATAACGATATAATACCATTGAAATGTGAACTGGAGTGATGTATCACAGTAAGAATGGAGAAGGTGTTTGCATGACGGGAAGCAGCGGTGAAATATGGCGAAACAGAAAACCGCTGCTGAAAAGTGTTGTACCCACCCTTTGTCCAATGGCCCTTGTTCTGCCAAGCAACACAATAAACCACCTCGGCAAGGCTCGAAGCCAGGACCCTACACACCACAATCAATGTGATTTACCACTAATCCACGACATACTTAACTCTGATGTTATCACAAATATAGCAGACAGCACAGTCATTCAACATTCTAATAAAGTAAATAATCATGTAGATGTATATGCATGCGTACGTACAGATATATATATATATATATATATATATATATATATATATATATATATATATATATATATATGAAGAACGAACATGGTCACAATAAAGCATTCATAACGAATGCAAAGGAAAACAGCAGCAGAACCCCTGTATTATTTCGTGCTGTCATATCAAGCTGGCCAGAGGTGAGCAAACCCCTGCATCTACAACCACAGGTAGGATGCTAAAAGTGGGACTAAATTTGTCCACATGCTAATTCTGACTTTCAAACAGGTACAGGGCAGTACAAGTCCCCAGTCGGACGAGCCAAAAACCAGAAGACTATTTGAACACCCTGACCATTATATGAACATATGTTCCAGGACTATAAGCTTGGGACGTCTGAATGTACTTGGAGTGAGTCAACATGCGGGACGGGTCTAGAGTGGTAGGGAGTGACGCATGTGTAGTGGTGTGGTTTTTCCAACTAGAGAATGGATGACTGCTGTTTTATTGAAGTGTTGAGGCGTGTGTTCGGGTAACTATGAACCATGGGTATACATAAAAATGAAGCAGCACACCGATAGTGTAGTGGTTAGAGCATCCGCCTAACGAACAGGCATTTGTGGTTCAAGTTCAACTATAGCACATATCATTTTCCATGTGGAATGAATGTCGGTCTGCTGTAAAACCGACATAATAACATGTAAAAGTGAACTTGAGTATCGCATGGGACTTTTATCCAAATCCATTCAATCAAAGTAAGGCACAAGTAAGCACAAATAAGTAGCAGTAAACATATATAACAAACAGTAAGCAAATCTGAGTGCGCTTGCGCAGGTGTAAGCAGTGCCCAGCATAGGGAATTAAATAAGTATGTACAGATGTAATATATATATATATATATATTTTATATATATATGTATATATATATATATATATATATATATATATATATATATATACATACACACACACACACACACACACACACATATATAAATATATATATATATATATATATATATATATATACACACACACACACACACACACACACACACACACACACACACACACATACATATATACATATATATACACACACACACACACACACACACACACACACATATATATATATATATCTATGAAGATTGAACATCGTAACAATAAAGCATAAAAAAGGAATGAGAAGGGAATCAACAGCAACTATAATATTATATAGTGCTGTCAGCGTATGTCATATCAAGCTGGCCAGGAGTGAGCAAAGCACTGCTGCTCACACCACAGGCAGGGATTTACCAGTGGGAGTAACATTGTTGATCTGCTAAGTCTACTTTACAAACAATCAGAGGGTAGTCCCCAGTGGTACTACCAAAAATTGACAGCATATTTGGATCGCCGTCCATTACACAAGCAAGGGCTGGTACGTTCAAGGACTAAATGGTGGGAGAGCATGATAATACATGTGTTGGGACAACATACATGTAGGGCCCCTAACGCTGGGGGGAGTGCAATGTGTGGAGGTGTGCCATGGCCGTGAAAGCAACTGGATAATGGATTGCTTGTATGTCGAACTCGGGTGGGGTCGGGGACCCATGGGTATGTGATTATGGATCCAGGTGTGTCATGGTTAGATGGCCTGGTTCTAATTGGACCACCTTGTGGAGGCCAGCGAGTCAGTTATAAGTTTGTATGCATACACACATGCATACATCTATATGTAGATGTACATTCCCTGTAACATATCCATTCCATTTGCAGACATACACACATGAATGTGCCCTTACAAACCTCGACAGTAGATAGAATAATACGTAGTGTATAAGAGGGAAGGGCCAAAATTGCTAAAATGCAGAAGTGTGTACAATGTCCGAAGTCAGTGCTGTGCTGAATAAATCAAATGTGAGAACTGTCTCACACAGGGAATTATACTTGTGATCTGCCTGCAACGGCAACTCCAAATACTAAACCAGTCTGTTTGTAAATGACACACGCCGAACATGTACATAATTAGTTCTCATGTGTAACATGTACATTACCATATAGTCATACTAATTAATTAATTGTAGTGTCATGTTAAAGGTAGTAAGTATGTAAGGAAGTAAGAGTCTAATCTTGACATAAAGACAACTGTGTCCCATGTGGGATAATGCAAAAATTGTGATTAGTGTCCTATTGGTCACTCATGTCACCAATGTGTGTGGACTAAAAGTTAGGGATTCCTGAGGATACGTTTAGTGAGTCAACCAATGGGATGGGTCTGCAAGGGTAGGGAGTGGCCAGTGTGTACTGGTATGGATACACCGTAAATCCAACTGGAGAATGGATGACTGCATTGTTAGTGAAGTGTTGGGGTAGGTGATTGGGGAAGTAGGAGACATGGGTATATGAGTATATATGCAACTGAAGCAGCACAGCAATAGTGTATTGCTCAGAGCATTCGCCTAACAGACAGGCATTCACAGTCCAAGTCCCACACTAGCACATATCATTTACCATGTGGAATGTGTATATAAACATATTTATACATCGTATTGCTGTACAACCTACATAAGAACATGTAAATGTGAACTGGAGTACTGCATGAAATGTGTAATTAATGTCATTCAATCTCTGTGTTAGTGACATAATGAATAAGTTAGTATTAAGCAGGTGTAAGCACAAATATGCAGTAGTAAACATATCTAAGCACCAGTAAGCATGTTTAAGTGCATTTGCGCGGGGGTACATTTCCATTAACGGGGCAACACTGTTACTGCGGTTGCTGACATCCGGATCCAGTGTCAAACTGTGTATTTGTGTTAGTCTTAACATGTGTGTGTAAAATGTAGAAGTTACAGTTGTTCTCAGTTTGTTTTTACATTTTATCCATTTAACTGATTTACACACAACTGTTAACATTAACATCCAAACAACATGGCTTGAGGTTGGAGTCGGAGCTAAGCATCCGCATTTAAAGTGTTTGCCTGAAAGCAGAATAGTGCATAAACAAAGACAAAGGCCTACTATTACAGAAGTCTAGCCATTATAGGGAAAGCAGGCATTGTAGAAAACATTTTCATTGTCAAATACCCGTCCTCAACATCTCTAATTATACTAACTCGGCTTCTTTAAGCTGTGAGGATGCGATTACAATCAGTAAACAGTGATCATTTGTTTGTTAAGAGTGTCAGGAGTATCAGCAAGAAACTATGATCCCTCATTAAATCATCCAAGGTGAGCTTTGAAAGAAAAATTGCCAAGGACTCCAAAGATAACCACAAGGCATTCTTTAGCTACGTCAAGAATCTAAGTGGCAATGCTCAGATCTGCTCGGAGTTAGTGGAGAATGGCACAAAATACACTGAACCGACCGATATTGCCAATATCCTGGCAGACAGGTTCAGCACAAACATCACCCCCCTCTCACCCCCAAAAGGGCTCATAACCATACCAGAAAAATGTAGAGTCCTTAAAATCACAGCCACTCAGGTTAAAACAGCCCACTCCAAAGCCAAAAACATAGCATCAATGGGACCGGACGGTGTCCCAGGCTGCGTCCTACACGAGCTCAAAGACAAACTAACTCCTCATCTAAACACACTGTTCAAACTCAGCCTCTCCACATGCTACATATCCATAGAGTGCTGCACAGCAATGGTTATTCTGCTCCACAAAGGTGGAGCCACAACAGACCCCAGGAACTATCACCCTATAAGCCTGACTAGCTTGGTCTGCAAGGCTATGGAGTGCATCATCATGGAACTCATTAACAGAGACATTGGGAACCTCCAAACACTGGACCCTACCCAGTTTGGCTTTGTTAAGGGCAGATCATGCCTCCTAAACCTGGTGAACTTCTTTGAAACACTTACCAAGGATATAGATGAGGGAAAGGTGATAAACACAGCCTACCTAGACCTCACTAATCCTTTCGACATCATTCCCCATTCTGGTATTATAGACAAGCTCATCAGCCTGAACATAAACCCCTATGTCACAAGATGGGTTGCCAACTGGCTCGCGGACAGAACCCACATAGTGAGAGTTGCGGGAGCTAGGTCTGTCTCTAAACTGGTTACAAGTGGTGTTCCCCAGGGCTCAGTCCTAGGACCCCTCCTGTTTGGCATATACTTCTCAGAGGTACAGGCAAGCACAGGAGGACTATGGCTGACCAAGTTCGCAGACCACTGCAAACTAGGGGCTATAATTGACTCTCTGGCTGACACAGACATCCTCCAAAAGGGTCTCACTGAGACAGATACCTGGTGTCAAAATCATGGCCTCAAGCTAAATACCAAAAAGTGCATAGCCATCCCCTTTGGAAAAAACAAAGTACCCACAAACTACCACATAGGTGGTAGTCCCCTAAATATGGAAGACGTAATAAGGGATCTGGGGACCCAAGTAGATAGTAATCTCATCTTTGATAATCATATTGCCAAAGTGGTTAGAAAATCCTTCTACGTGGCCCACCTAATCACAAAAGGGTTCGCATCCAGATCAAAAGAGGTCATTATGCCCCTCTACTCATCACTCATCAGACCCATCGTAAATGCCCCATTTGGGATGTACCTTACAAGACACCTGCAACAGCTGGAAAGACCACAGAAGTACCTCACCAAGAGGATCAATGGCCTCAAACAGATGCCCTATGCAGCTCAACTGAAGAAACTCCAGTTGTACTCGGTTGCATACTGCCTACACAGAGGTGATCTCTGCCTGACATACAATGCCATGTCCAACCCAGAATTGATGGACATGCTCCACCTAAAGAAAACTTTATCCCCTCGAGCCACAAGCTTTAGGGATCTAAACCTCACCTCAGCAATAAATAGGACATGCTGGAGGGATAGATTCCTGTTTCTGAGACTTCCCATGCTTTGGAACAAGATCCCAATCTACATTAGGCAGAGCTCCTCTCTAACATTCTTCAAAGGTAATCTTGATGAGTGGATGGGAAACAGAAAGTTTACCTCAGGGATCACTTCAGTAGCTCTGCTGGACAGAGGCACAGGGAACTAATCTAAGGGGGCGGCGAAAGCCAACACATTCTGGCTAGGCTTATAAATGCGTTCGGGCAGATAGCCTACTACCCACCTATGAACCTATGACCCTATTTAGGAACGAATCGCTGAGCCCAGAAATAGTTGTGTTTACGATGTATACATCTATTGCTACTGTACAAGGCTTTAACATAATTAATCCAAGTTGAAGCCTAATCCTAACAACTTGTGTCTTGTAAGCCCTTCACGGCAAACATATACATAGCAATTTCACTGTCTTCTAATCATCATTTCACAGGCCTCACAGAGGACTGAAACTGTCTGATTACAAATGGTCAGCATGACTACGTCTTTGTAAACTGTAAGCACAGGCATTTACTTCCTGTTAGGCATTTCATGCAGTGTACATATCACCATGTCATGACTAATTAACAGAAGAAAGGAATGTCATGTTATTTGCAAGTATATCCTTATTACTGATTTCCTGTCTGTGTGACTTACCAGGGCAACACTTTAAAATGATCGCTCCGCTGTAATGCAGTATCTTAACATGTCTGTCAGGCAGACCTGTGTAGAATTAGACTAGTTACTTGGTTAAACATTTAAATATTAACACAAGCATTTTATACCGACATGTGCTCAACAGGCATGTTAATGAGCTGCATTACACCTGAATGATTGCATTAATAGTGTTGTCCCGATAAAGGAAATGTACCCATTCAACTGTATAGCACATGTATTCAGCTACATAGATGTATGTGTGTTAATGTCTATACATATATATATATATATATATATATATATATATATATATATATATATACATACATACATACATACATATAGATTTTATGTATACCAAGAACAAACCTCGTGACACCAAAGCATTAGAAAAGAATGAAAAGGAAAACACCAGCAGCTCCTGTATTATGTTCTGGTGTTAATCCCAAGGCATGTGTGTGTCTGTCCGACATATGGGTTCAGACTGTAGTCTGGGTAATAATAGGGTTGCTGATGTTACTCACCAGGCCTATTGCCAAATGTATGGGTATGTCTCACCAACCCAGTCACTTGGCTGATTGTGACATATATGGCCACTGTATAGGGAAACTACAAAACACCCTCCTCAGCACATCTAATGGTTAGACACTCACAGCCACCAACACATAGGATATGACTGACAAACACACACACCTGCTATGCCTCGGAATAGAACATCTACCTAACTACTTTAACACATTACAGCATTACGCAGTTACCAAACGCGCTACTGAGATTAGTGGGTTACAGCAGTCTGAGAGGTGTATTTCTAGGTGGGTGACATCAGCAACCTTGCCAAAGTTGAGTATATGAATTGTACAGACTGTGAGTAGCCTAAAAAGCATTTCTCTCTACACACTCTGAGACAGACAGATGCGCACACAATCACACACACAATTTGCAAGTCTGGGGTTATAACTACTACCTAACTAGTTTATCACTACAGCAGTATGCAGTAATGGGACGCGTCTTGGAGATTACTGAGCTACAGCTCTCCCAAAGGTGTATTTCACATTAGATGACCTCAGCAGGCTTGTCATAATACTGCTATGGGGAGGGCAGTGCATGCATGGGCCATAACCCATTCATGTAGGGGTTGACATGCCACATGCGGGCACACACGAGGTCATATGTCACAGGTACGTGTATACAGCTACTAGATGACTATTCCTGGTACAGTCATGTTGCACAGCTGGCACATGCACCACATAGTCTGTTATGCTGACAGATACTGGTGACTAGTATCTGCAGTATATGACATCTGCATCTCATGTGTTTGGGGCCCTTTGGCTGTGTGCTGGGTGGGAGAGGCCTGGATGGCTCATTATCATGGTTACCCTCTTCCACACATCTATGTCTGTCTACCTTTGGCTTATTATAGTGTGTTGTCCTTACATATATGCCTGTATTCCTATCCACTGTGTGTGCAAAGCAGGGGTGGTGCATACTGACATGTGTCTGCACTAAGAACTGCGACTGCCAGATATGTCTGGACCACTAGTGTTTGCAGACATGGCCTTCATGTGTTTAAGTGTGTGAGCATGCCTAGTATGACCTTTCAGTATTATGTTGTTGACTGACATTGCCTTCATACCTTCAAGTATGTGAGCATGCCCAGTATGGCCATCTGTATCACATGTGTGGAACAAGTCCAGGTAGTATGTACTGCAGTGTCAACCTTTGTGTTGTACACCGACAGGTAGCATGCTGAGTCTGCAGGGTATCCATTGGTCATTTGGCATTGACTGTTGCTACATGACTGCATAACGGGGGGGACACCTGACTGTATCTACATTCCTACACAGGAGCAGGGGGGCATACCTGACTGTTGCTATAAGTGTACGTTGGATGGGGGGCACACCTGACACCTGTACACATTTGCTAGGACTGTACTGGTATGTCAAGTACTCCAATTCAGTGTGTGTAGTCTTACCTATTGAGCTGGCTAGAGGCATACCAGTGTACTACAGATCTTAGCTTTAATTACCAACATATTAGTGTCTGCCTTCCTAGCCTTCACAACTTACATCCAACTGGCTGCTCTGCTGTAGTCTACCTGTGTGGGTCTGGGGGAGGGGTTACTCATAGGGCACAGTCAGAGGCCATAGTACAGCATTTGTTTGTGTCTGTCTACACCTGTCCTGCTGGCTGAGACTTGTGTGGGTCTTATGGACACACATGTCGCTCAGCCCATTACCTGTACTGGGTTTTGTCACCCTGTGTAGTACTGGTTACTATGGTGACTCCAGTATGTGTTACAGATATTATGGTACCACTATGGGTGTCTACTGTCTGCTGCCTTAACATTCAGCCTCCCAGTTCCCTTGCATGCTCACATCCATACCATAGCTACAGGTAAAAATGCATTCTACTCCATTTGGCACTTGGTAGGTTGATTGACTTACCTTGAGGGTATGCCAGACTTGAGGATGGTGCTGGAGGGCTGCCTATGTTGGATGCACATAGTACACTCCCTATACATGGTTGAGCACAGGTAGCATCATGTTTGGCATCCCTTTTACTGTCTGTGCGAGTCAGAGAGGGTGTCATTCCCTGGGTCCCTACTGTGTCAGTGCATATGTTATGCGTTGCCTCTTTGCCAAGGCCAGGTCATACTGGGCACACCTCCTTCTTCATACTGGGTCAGGCTCAGGTTGTTTCACCTCCGAGTCACTCTGTGCCTGTACAGGCCTTGGCATTGGTGGGGGGCTGCGTGGCCCTGCCCCATGCTGTTACTGCTGCAGCTGTTTCCGCAGGATCATATTGTGTAGCATAGCACATACCATAACAATTTGGGTGCATGCAGCTGGTGAATACTGCAAGGCTCCACCGGATGTGTCCAGACACCGGAATTGTGTCCTGAGCATCCCATACACATGCTCTATTATATGTCTGGCCTGTGCATGTGCCTCATTATGGCATTGTTATTCAGGCGTGTGTGCATTTCTGATGGGTGTCATCAGCCATGGCTCTAGTGGGTACCAAGCATCCCCCACTAGGTGAATGTAGGGGATGTCCATATTGGCAAATCTGTGTTACAGCTGTGTCAGATGCCATATTTCAGAATTGTCATAGCTTCCAAGGCAGCCAGCACACACATTCATTATAATGCCCTGGGCATCACGTACGACCTGGCAGTTGATGGAGGGGATGCCCCTGCAGTTGATGTAGGCCCTACCCTGCTTACTGGGTGGCATTTTGATGCATACATGCATGCAGTCTATAGCACCCAATACCCCAGGGTAGTCTGCTATTTGGTGGAAGAGATGCATATTGCTGGTCAACACCTCACGTGTGTTGAGGAAATAAATGTGCTCACTGGCATGTGCTGACATGACATCCAGGAACTGGTGGAATACTCTGGATGATGATGCCTGTGAGATCCCCATGATATCCCCAGTTGTGCTTTGGGAGGTACCTGTGGCTAGTATACCTAGGCCTATACATACGTTGGTATCCACTGGGATGGGTTCTCCTCGGCCAGTTTGATGTGTCAGGTGTGACCAGCACAGCTCAACAATTTGCTGTAGGAGGTCTCTGTCCATCCTATAGCACTCCACTATCTCCAGCTCATGTAGCCACTGGTAGGTACCCTGAGTCTGTACACTCTTCTCTGTCTCCTCACTGTGTGTTGTTCGGCAGCATTCACATTCTCACCACCCTCAGCCTCTTGCACGTGTTGTTCTATGTTGCCTGCTGCAGCCCTTCCCATTTTGTAGGTTTGTTTGTTAAAATTTCCCCGCTTGTATTGCCGGTGGTGTAGAGTGTGGAAAAACCAGAGGGGAAGGTGTTTGCTTAGTTTATAGTAGTGTTCTGGGCTGGGCTGGTCTGCTGCCTCTGTAATTGGCTTATCCTGATACATTTCACCTGTCAGCTCAGCTAGTTCTCCTTGATGACTTTCCTACTGCTGTTACCCCTTCCAATTGCCCTAGACAGGTTTAAACACACCCATAGCTTAGCCGAGCTAAGCTGGGATCAATCCCGAGCCACAGGGCTCCAATCCACTTACAGTATGCCTGACACCCCCCCCATGATGTCACCTATATCCAAGTCTTGCTCCCGGCTATCTATACTTTTACACTCTTGGGACCTGCCTCACACGCTGGGGAAAACTGGGATTCACTATCCTTCACCTCATTTGCATAGTATTGCCTGCTAATGCATAGTTACATGTCCCATACTGAGCCTCCCATAAACTAACCACTGCTTACTAACCCGCAAATCTGCACACACCCGCTCACAACAGCTTAAAAGTGCCTTACTCACTCTGCATCCAACGGCCCTTGTTCTGCCCAGCAACAAGATAACCGGCCTTTGCAAGGCTAAAAACCAAGACCATGCACACCACAGCCGATGTGCTTTACCACTAAACCATGGCAGATATACAGACATCGATTGTTATCACTAACATATCATCCAGCACAGTCATTCAACAGTATAGGACATGTATTCCATTACGTAGATGTATGTGTGTTAATGTCCATATCTCTCTCTCTCTCTATATATATATATATATATATATATATATATATATATATATATATATATATATATATATATATATATATATATATATATACACATGCATAGATATAGATTATATATCCCAACAACAAACCTCATGACACTAAAGCATTAGAAAAGAATGAAAAGTTAAACACCAGCAGCTCCTGTATTATATACTGGTGTTAATCCCAAGGCAAGTGTGTTTCTGTCCAACACATGGGCTCACACTGTATTCTGGGTGATATTAGGGTTGCTGACTTTACTCACCAGGCCTATTGCCACATGTATGGGTATGTCTTGCCAACCCAGTCTCTTGGCTGATTGTGATATATATATGGCCACTATATAGGGAAACTACAAAACACGCTCCTCAACACATCCAATGGCTAGACACTCATAGCCTCCAACACATAGGGTATGACTGACAAACACACACCTGCTATGCCTTGTAATAGAACACCTACCTGACTACTTTATCACACTACAGCATTACGCAGTTACAGAACGCACTACCGAGAATACTGGGTCACAGCAATCCCAAACGTGTATTCCTAGGTGGGTGGCATCATCATCCTTGCCAAAGTTGAGTATAGGAATTGTACAGAGTGTGAGTACTCTAAAAAGCATTGTTCTGTTCACAGGCAGATGGACGGATGCACACACACACACACACACACACACACACACACACACACACACACACACACACACACACACACACACACACACACACGCACACTTGGTATGTCTGGGATTAGAACATTGACCTAACTACTTTATCACACTACAGCATTACACAGTTACAGAATGCATTACCAAGATTACAGGGTCACAGCAATCCCAGAGGTGTATTCCTAGGTGGGTGACATCATCATCCTTGCCAAAGTTGAGTATAGGAATTGTATGGAGTGTGAGTACTCTAAAAAGCATTGTTCTGTCCACAGGCAGGCGGACACACACACTTGGTATGTCTGGGATTAGAACACCGACTTAACTACTTTATCACACTGCAGCATTACACAATTACAGAACATGCTACCGAGATTACTCGGTCAGAGCAATCCCAGAAGTGTATTCCTAGGTGGGTGACATCATCAGCCTTGCCAAAGTTGAGTATAGGAACTGTACAGGGTGTGAGTACTCTAAAATGCATTGTTCTGTCCTCAGGCTGATGGACACACACACACAAACTCACACACACACACACACACACACACACACATGCAAATGATGGGATCAGAACACCTGCCTATCTACAGATCACTATTACAGTACTACGCAGTTATGAGTTGCACCACAGAGATTAAACATTCCAAGGCAGTCATCATGACCTTCTAGGATTGCGGACATCAACAGGGATGCTGACAGTTAAGATGTACATAGCTGTGAACCTGTGTGTTTAATGTAGGAGTCCATCCTGTTCTTCTGTGGAATGGATGACTACTATCACTATACAGGGTTACAATGGCCATGCTGATACACATAGAAGCACATAACTTACACAAGGTGTCAGTGGGCATGCTCACACACTTAGTAGCACAGGGCTGTTTGGAATGCACAATGAGTCCAACTACACAAGGTTATACTGGGCATGCTCATACACTTAGTAGCACAGGGCTGTTTGGGATGCACTCTGATTCTAAACACGGAAGGCCACAGTGGCCATGCTCATACAGTTAGACGTACAGAACATGTTGTAATGGACTCCGGTGTTAGTAGTTATCATTGTTAGCAGGAACGCTGCACTACATGTATCTGACACTGGTCATCTACACAACATCTGCTGCTGTCTGTCACCTTAAATGTATCAGTCTATACCAAGCACAATACTACCACTCGCAGTGATTTCATGCTAGGAATGGCAACTGCTTGACCAACACAATGAGCCAATGTCCTGCTGTAATTACGAGGTTGTCCAGTGTCTGTCAGTCTGGGATGACATGTCTGACAGAAGAAAAGCCTTTGTCACAGATCACATGCATCCATGATTCAAGGGAGTGGTGATAATACCTTGTTCACATTTGCCCATATAGTGCCATTCCAAGGCAAATGACCTAAACACAGGATAACACCTCGACACCTAGAAGACAATTGCATTGTATGCTTATGCTAACCAGTGCTAGATGTGTTGCTGTCATAATCACAGCTGCTCACTGTTGAATCTACAATGGGGAATACTGACATCTGTGCAGTGAGGAGTACCTGTCTGAAGGCTCTGTAGTGCACAATAGCTCTACCACCATATAACTCAGAACCAGACATGTGGGCCATAACTCTGGTATGGATCACTCCAGGTGGTTGTTTCCCCACATTCATAATGGCTACTCACATGTACAGACCAGTACTCCAATATAAGTCATCACAGGTGAGCCAGGTGCAGGTCACAGTGTCAAAAGCTGCATTCTAGGATGTAATCCTAAGACACCACCATGTCCTCAGACCACCAACACACATCCATACATGTGATATGACATGTAATGGTACAACACCAAGTAACCTTTGACTGGTGGACTGTACCTAGCCCTACAACAACTGTTCAGAGTACCCATGTACTGACACAGTTGCATTATGTGTTATGCAATGCAATGATACCACTGTTTGTAACCAGGTCAGCTGTACACATACCAGGGTCCCTTGGATATTGACAGTATTAGCAGATGACTGTTGCTGTGCACCATACAGTGTGCACACAGCCTGACATGAAGCTATGATTGTACGAGATGTTTATGTGGGGAGCAGATTGTTTTGACATTTGTGTAGGATATAACCTGGAATGTGGACAGGTCCCATGCAGCCTGTATGTATGGCATTAGAGAGTGCAGCTTGTACCTGCATAGTTGTTATTACAGGGGCTCTGTAGTGTACATGGATATATGAATGTGTACCTGTTGGGGGAGGCAGTGTGTTTATGTTATCCAAGACCCTATCTGGCTGAACAGGTGCTATTTCCATAGGTGCAGTACTTCTCATGCCATAGTGCTGTGAAGCACATCAGGTCTTGTTGCCATCATGTTTCATGACACAGCTATAGAATCCTCTGTGTTTGGCCTCATAATATGTGGATGATTCGTTTCACAGTAGCTTTGCGTGGCATTATATGGTGTATCTGATTCATACTGAGGCTGACCATGGATCAACTTCCACTCATGTGTGTTGACTCTTGCAACAGTTACTACCTTCTGCGGTACAATTTAAGACAGGGTACCACCGGTTTGCCTTCATGTTTGTGTTTGTTTGAATCCTGTTTCTGTTTCAATGGCACAATCACTGCACATATGTGAGTGTCTAAAGTGCATTTGTGTAGGACCCAGCATTTGCACATGCATTGTACATCTGCATGGGTGCCATGACAGTCATCACTTCGCTCTTAAGGAGCATAACATTGGCTTTGAAGACTGACCATGTGTGGTATACTGTTAGCCCTGTTGGTGTGACTATGGTGATCCAGGTCATTGGTGTTGATGACATCCAACATGCATTGAGCACATGTGTTGGTACATGATGAGTCTTCCCGGTTCATAATGGGATAGCTGATTGGCCATGATTATGTGTTTCCTGTCTCAAAACTGGTATTCCCCATCACAGCACAATGACATTTGGTATTTCTGAGGCATGGTGGATGATCTGTCACAAGGTGCAATTTGGATTACACTTTGGCACAAAGGTAGTTGCTCAGCATAATGCATCTTATGTTGTGCAAGTGCAACTTGCGTGGGGGTGTACATATCCCTCAGGAAATTGGACACACCTGTGGCCCATGTGTTCCAATAAAGGATGTTGGCCAAGAGGTGAGGTATGTGCTATAACATGGTCATGCAGAGGTGCTCTACAAAGCGCTGAACCATATCTCAATCACTGCACAGATATATTCTCTATGTTTCAGATTGCCATGAGTCCATATTGAGTACATGTTTTTTATCATTGAGTAGCAAGACCCACAGTTTATTTCTTGGCTGTCCCTGTTGCACCAGTGGACTTTCACTTGAACCTGGCATGATGAGGGCACTATAGGGGAAGCATGGGCCATTGCCAGTATCCAGATTCTCAGGGGTGAAAGGTGCAGGCCCTGTCTGTCAAAGCATCATGGTCTGTCAACCATGTTATCCCAGGCAGAGAGATGTTGGATACTCTTTGAATTACACCAGTACATTTCACGATTGTGGAATACAATCCTTGTCCCTGTACTGCTGCATCATTCTGGCCAATGGCAGAATGCTACCCAGGACTTGGGACATACCTGCATGGGCTACAAGACCTGACAGTTCCTACATGTGTTTCCATGCAGTCCAGGCTACTGCATCACAGGTCCTGCACAACAACATAGCATATGCCAGAGATATGTGTATAGTTCTAAAGGTGGTCTGAGTGTATGGGTATGTGGCTAATCATGGCAGACAGGCAGTTGACAATATGTTTGCCCTCATATAGCTCAGTGTGTAACATAGTGCTAGGGTTTGCATTCAAAAATGAGTACTGTTGGCCATGTTTCCGGCCACGTGTTCTGAGGTGTGACACAATTATGCAAACTATGTCGTACAGTCTTTGTATTCTGTTGTCTGTGTATTCCAACTTAGGAGGCCTCTTGCTTGGCCAGATACCTAGAGGCCTCTGAGGATGTGTGTGATATCTGGTGGAATGTGTGTGTGTCCTTAACTGTGTCCTGGTAAGGGTATGTGTTGGTTGTGGTAATGAGATGCATGTGTTAACCTACACCTCTTGACTGTCTAGTCCAGTCATGGGTGTAGTATGGACTGCCTCCAAGATCACCCCTGTAGCTGCATCCCAGACAATGTGTAGGGTGTGGTGTTAGGTGGGTTTGGCAGGGTACATGGCATAGAGATTGCATTCCCCCAGGATGGCCACATACACAAAGCTGACATTAGTAAACACCAGTAGCTGATTAGTGGACATGCCTGTATGAGCATTCAGTACTACAAGTGCCACGTACTGTATTTAGTATACTTACTGCTTATGAAGATGTTTTAGACAGTGATGCTCACATGTAAATATCTGTTTTATGGACATGGCAACACTAGCTATTACAAGAATATGGTAGCCACCTTTAGTAGCAATCTCCCTCTGAGGGCCACATCACATCCTGATAGTTGATTACAGATTATGCAAGTGTGAACAGGGCTGTATCCTTGTCTGGGTATATACTCACATACCCAGCAGAACCATGAGCTCTGTTGGGCACAGACACCCACTCCCCACACAGAGTCAAATATCAATAGACTCTGCTGCCACTATCGAAATGATCAGGATGTAATCAGATAGTGTACGCCATTACCTATGAAGCAGCTATTACACATGGGCAGCAGTTTCCTACATCTAACAATCCTACTGCAGATGTCACACTGGAGTTAAAGATGATATGCACCCTGTTTCATTACCAGTACTGTCAACATATTTCCAAGCAGCTGTTAGTCTGGCAATGAGAGGTTAGGCTACACAAATCTAAACCTTCAACCAGTGTGTCTCTACTGTCAATATCCACTCTATGCAGGTGTGCACATAGCCATTTGGCACAGCCCTGTAACAAGGGTCAGTACACATTTGCAGAACATGTACACATGCACAGCTGTCATTGCTTGTAAACAATAGTAGAGAGGTGAATATTAGACAAGGTTGACTTTTAGGCAAGGCTCATAGGACAAACCCACCACCATACATAGCACAAGTAACCAGAAACTGAGGGCATTGCTACTCAACACCAGAAGTCTAAACCTCAAATTGCACACACTCAAGTCACTCCTCAGTATGGAGAACAATGATATTTGTGCAGTAACAGACACCTGGTTTATTTTTATTTTTATTTATTATTTTTATTTATTTTTATTTAAATTTGTTGACCGGGAGTGTCCATTTTCAGAGGAGGCCCGGGGAGAAAAGCTCCACAGTAAAATAAACAGACAGTAGTTACATTGGATTACATAGTGATTAACAATTTAACATAGAAATTACTTACAACATATTTACAGATGAAGAACATAGTACATCAGTAGACAACTAGAATCTTTATCTGTGAAGTACATAACAGGCATTAACAATGAGAAGTTCCTGCTGTATAATAAGTACTAGGCTTATGAGCATCTGAGCTTGCTATCATCAAGGTAGCTAGTGGAGGTGAAAGAAAGGTAGTAGTTGGATGGGGTGGATGATATTAGAGTGGGAGTTGCAAGGGCATAGCCAGCATGTTTTTAGGTGCGCTTTTAATAAAGTTTTGAAGTTGGTGCATGATGGTACGGAGGTAATTGTGGGTGGGAGTGAGTTCCATAATTTGGCTATGGCGCAAGAGAATAGTGTTTCACCAGCAGAGTTATTGGCTTTAGTGATCTGCAAGTGATTTTTGTTGCTGGATCTTAGTGGTCTGGTGGTGCGATAGGGTTGGAGTAGATTCTGGAGGGATGGGACATTTAGTGGATGGTTTACTAGTTTGTGGGTGAGTGAGAGTTGATACCACTGAAGGAGGTGAGGGAGTTCAAGCCAGCCCAGTTCAGCAAGTGAGAGACAGTGGTGACTACAGTAGGATGCCCCTGTGGCGAATTTTGTGATTTTGTTGTAGCAGGTCTCTAGCTTGTTTAGATCACATTGCCTTAGGTTGGTATATACTGGAGAGGCATAAAGTAGGGTGGAGATAAGGTGGGAATTTGCTATTGAAATCTTTGCTGCTTTGGTGAGAAATTGTTTATTTCTGTATAATGCTCCTAGTTTTTGTGGACTTTTTATGGTCATGGATATGTGAATGTCAAATTTTAGTTTATTGTCTATTTCCACTCCTAGCAATTTGGTGTGTTCAGTTGGGTATATAGTGGTGTTGTCTTTTGCTGTGATGTTAAAGTGAGAGTTGTTTTGAGTATGTTTGGTGGGTTGGAAGATGAGTAGTTTAGTTTTGTTTGGGTTGAGTATTAATTGGGCATCGGATAACCATGTTTCAACAGAGGAAAAGGCTTCCTGTGTGACTTTTTGCAGTTTGGGTAGGGACTGGGCTGAGCAGATGATGGTAGAGTCATCTGCATATTGGATGAGTGTGCCATGTTTGGTAGCAGAGGCTAGATTATTGGTGTAAACAGAGAAAAGTAGGGGTCCAAGGATGGATCCTTGGGGAACCCCTATGGAGACAGGTAGTTGGGGAGATATATCATTCTGCCATACAACGGATTGTTGGCGGTCAGACAAGTAACTCTGAAACCAGTTGGTGACTGATTGTGAGAAGGATAGGTTATTGAGGACAGAGATAAGTTGTTTGTGTGGGACCATGTCAAATGCTTTAGATAGGTCTAGGAAAGTAGCAGAGGAGAGATAGCCATTGTTTTTATGCTGAAGGATAGTGTTTGTAAAGGAGTGTAAGGCAGTGGTAGTGCTATGGTTTGGTCGGAAACCATGCTGAGTACTGAAAAGGAGGTTGTTAGTAAGGAGGTAGTGTGAGACCTGAGAGTGTATGCATCTCTCTAGTATTTTGGAGAGTGGAGAGAGAATAGCTATGGGGCGGTAATTGGTTAGTTCTGCAGAGGGTCCGCCTTTGTGGAGGGGAATTATATGTGAGACTTTCCACAATGTGGGAACGTAACTTTCTGACAGAGATCGGTTAATCAAGATGGATACTGGGTAGGCCAGAGCATCAGCTGCGATTTGTAGGTATTCACTTGGGAGGTTGTCTGCTGCTAATTTGGTGGGTTTAAGTTTAGTTAAGAGTTTTTATGTTGGAGGTAGGTACAGCCGAAAACGAGAAGGCAGTGGGGAGATTACTACTTGAAGGTGTGGGTCGGAGGGCAGCCGGGTTGTGTTGTTTAGCTAGTGATAGTATGGTTTGGGTGAAGTGTGTGTTGAATGAGGTAGCAATATTTTCTGAGGAGTGAGGGATGTTAGGAGGAGGGGTACTGACTTTACCTGGGTGGAGGATGGAGTTTATGGAGGACCAGAATTGTTTGGGGCTGTGTTGTGAGGAGTCTAGGGCAGACTGGTAGTATTGGAATTTGTCCCGTTTTATTAGCTTTTTGACTCTATTGCGTAGTTCTAGGAATTTCTGTCTAGCTGCGGGGGTTTTGGTTTTGCGCCAGTACTCCCAGGCTTTATCCCTGTTTTTCATTTCCGACTTAGTGGTTTTCTGTAGCCATGGGGAGGGTTGTGCTTTGGTTCTGGAAAATCTTATGGGGGCATGTTAATTAAGGATGTTCAGGAAGGTAGTATTAAAAGATTCAACTGCATCATCTAGACTGAGGTACTTTAGAGCATGCCAGTTGCATTCTTTGAGGGATGAGATGAATGTGAGTGGGTTAAAGTTTATCTTTTTACGTATTTGACGATAGATGACAGGTTTAGCTTGGTACAGGTATTTTTTGAGTAGGAATGTTGGGGAGTGATCACTGAGGCTATCTGATAAGCAGCCTGTTATATATGACTGGGGGTTCTTACTGACTAGTATCCAATCCAGGGTAGAGTGCTTGCTGGAGTTTTTATTTATCCTTGTTGGTGACTGGACTAGTTGGGTGAAGCCATGAAGGTGTACATGATGGGTTGGATTGTTGCCAGAACAGGATTGCCAGTCAATATTGAAATCACCTAAGATGATAGTTTCTTGGGGGAGATGGTGGGTAGACCAGCTGAGGAGGTTTTCTAGTGGAGGGATGTTTTGGCCAGAGTTTAAGGCTCCAGAGAGCACCCCAGCACCACCAGGCTATAACTAATACCACACCTTTCGGCCACAGAACCTGGACCAGAACACAAAAGGCGGGGGTGTATCCATATTCATCAAGGATACTCACACCTCCAGGTTAGTGGCGCAGCATGATGCATCAGAGATCATCCAAGTGCAACTGATAATGGGCAACATTGCAATCCAAATTGTATCTTGCTACAGATCACCCACCATGACCCAAGACCCACATTCCGCATTTCTGGAGATACTGGGAAATATGCAGGTCCTACCAACCACCTTAATACTGGGTGATTTCAACTACCCAAACATTAACTGGGAGAACTACTCAAGTGCTAACTCCCTTGCCCAGCGCTTCCTAGAATTTCTCAACTCAAACGCCCTGGAACAATACACCCCCACCAGAAGGAACAACATATTGGACCTGGTCATCACCAACATGGGCGACCGGTGTTCCACACCCGACTTCAACCCCTTGCTGGTTAGATCAGACCATAGACTAATCACTCTGGATATTCACATTCCACCCACAACCCCAAACAAGGAAACCACCGTGAAAATCTTTTCCAAAACAGACTTCATGTTGCTTATGCCCAAGGTGGAAAGGTTCACAGCCCCCAAGCCAATGGACAATGCTATCCAAGATGCTGAAACCTATACAAAGGCACTCTATGATCATCTGCAGGAATGCATGGATTGTGCTATCCCAAGTCAAACCTAGACTCACTCCTCTAAGAACAGGAAACCGGACTGGTGGACCCCTGCCATACACAGGCTCTACAATAGTAGGAGGTAACTAGTACAGATAAGAGAGAAATCCCAAGAAGGACAGACATCCCTGATCAGTATCAGCAAGAAACTACGATCCCTCATGAAATCATCCAAGGCTAGCTTCAAAAGACAATTTCCCAAGGACCTTATAGATAATCACAAAGCATTCTTTAGCTATGTCAAGAACCTTAGTGTGAACTCTCAGATCTGCTCTGAGTTGGTGCAGACTGGCACAAAATACACTGACCCGACTGATATTGCAAACATTTTGGCAGACAGGCTCAGTGCAAGCTTCACACCCCTCTCAACCCCTAAACAGCCCTTAACCATACCAAAAGAATGTACGGCCCTGGCAATCACCGACACACAGGTTAAAAGAGCCCTATCCAAAGCCACAAATACAGCCTCAATGGGACCGGACAGTGTCCCAGGCTGTGTCTTACAAGAGCTCCAAATGAACTAAACCCTCACCTAAACACACTGTTCAAACCCAGCCTCTCTACAGGCTACATACCTACAGAGTGGTGCACAGCAACAGTTATCCCACTCCACAAAGGTGGCCCCACAGTGGACCCCAGGAACTATTGCCCTATAAGCCTGACTAGCCTGGTCTGCAAGGCTATGGAGCGCATCATCATGGAACTCATTAACAGAGACATTGGGAGCCTCCAGACACTCGACCCAACCCAGGTCTGCTTGATTAAGTGCAGATCATGCCTACTGAACCTGTTTGACATCTTACAGTCACTTAGACTTTAGGTGTGGGGTGTGGTAGTACACACATACTACCTGGACCTCACCAAGGATTATGACACCATTCCCCACTCAGGTATTATTTATAAACTCACCAGCCAGTACATACACCCTTACATCACAGGTTGGGTTGCCAACAGGCTTACACACAGAATCCACATGGTAAGCCTAACAGCCTCCAGGTCCAAATCTTAACCAGTCATAACTGGTGTCCCACAGGACTCAGTCCTGGGACCCCTACTGTTTGCCATATACTTCTCAGAGGTACAGGCAAACACAGGTGGACTACAGCAGACCGTGTTTGGTGATTACTGCAAACTGGGAGCCATAATTGACAGTCCAGCTGTCACAGATGTCCTTCAAGGGGCCTTACATAGACCAACACAGGGTGTCACAGTCATGGCCTCCAGCTAAAGGCCATGAACTGCATGGTCATTCCATGTTGGGAAAACTAAATACCCACATATTAACACATGAGTGGCAGTCACTTTAATACAGACGAGGTAATGGGTATGTGGGGACTACATTTTAAATAGTGATCTCACCTTTGATAATCATATCTCCAAAGTAATTAGGAAATCCTACTATGTAGGCCATCTGACTATTTAAGGGTCCTCATCTAGACATACTGAAGTTATTTTGCCCCTTTACTCATCACTCATCAATCCCATCATCGAGTATGATAACCCATTTGGGATGTACCTCAGAAGACACATCTAACAGATGGAGGGTCCACGAACATACCTCGCCAAGAGGATTACTGGCCTCAGACATGTGTCCTATGCTGCCAGACTGCATGAACTCTTGCATTACTCAAGTGGCATCTCATTTACTCAGAGATGATCTTTGCTGCCTAACAAAGCCATGTCCAAGCCAGGCTTAATGCATATGCTCCACCTATGGGAATCCATGTCACAGTGAGCCGCACACTGTAATGAGCTAAACTTTGCCACAATCATAACTGGAAGATGCTGGAGTGACAGATTCCTGTCACAGGTACTTCCCATGCTTTGGAACTGCATCCCTGATTACATTATACAGAGCCTCTCACTAACACTCCAGGGGAAACCTTGCAGAGTGGATGGGGAACAGTGGATACACCCCAGGGATCCCGCAGTTGGCGCTGCTCCACAGAGTGACAGTTAGTTAATCAATGGGGTGTCGACAGCTGACACATTTTGGCTAGGCATATGAATGGCCTCGGGCAGTTAGCCAAGTACCTAACTATGTACCTATGAACCTATACATACAGTATCAGCACATGCTGATAGCTTAATTTACTGTTCAGGTGTTGACTTACCTTGTGCCAATAGCAGTTGTGTGTGCAATAGTTGAGGGTTGCCTATGTAGGATGCACACAGTAGACCACCTATACATTACAATTTACAGGTGGTCTTGTATGTGTGCCATCCATGTTTACTGTGTGTGCAGGTGGAGCACGGTGTCAGTCCATAGGTGCCTACACTGTCAGTGTGTGTGCTATATGTTCCATCTTTGCCAAGGCATGGGCATACGGGGCATGCCTCCGTCTGCCTACTGGGGCTGGCTCAGGGTGCTCATGGTCTGAGTACCTCTGTGCCTGTGGGGCCCTTGGCAATGGTGGTGGGCTGTGAGGGCCTTCACCATTCTGTCCCTGCTGCAGCTGTTTCTGCAGGATCATATTGTGTAGCATGGCACATACTATGAAGATGTGGACACACATGCCTGGAGAGTACTGCAAGGCTCCACCAGATATGTCCAAGCAACAAAACTGTGATTTCAGCATCCCAAACACATGCTCTATGATGATTCTGGTTTGTGCATGTGCCTCATTATGGCATTCTTGCATGGATGTGTGTGCATTTCTGATGGGAGTCATCATCCACGGTTCCAGTGCATAGACAGCATCCCCCACCAGGTGGACATATGGGATGTCCCCCCTGGCAAATACCTGATACAGCTGTGAGGCATGCCAGATGTGGGAGTCGAGACAGCTTCCAGGGCTGCCAGCACACACATCCATGATAATGCCCTGGGCATTGAACATGACCTGGCAGTTGATGGAGGGGTATCCCTTGTGGTTTATGTAGTGCCTACCCTGCTCACAGGGTGGTGACTTGATGTGTATGTGTGTGCAGTCTATTGCACCCAGCACCTCTGGGTATTCTGCCACATGGTGGAAGAGACGCATATTGCTGGCCTACTCCTCCTGCATTCAGGGGAAGTATATGTGCTCATTGGCATGTGGTAACATGGCATCCAGGAACTGGTGGAGTACCCTGAATGCTGATGCCTGTGAGACCCCCAGGATATCCCCAGTTGGCCTTTGAAAGGTACCTGTGGCTAGTATTCTCAAGCTTACACATACTTTTGTGTCCACTGGGATGGGTTCCCCTCTGTCATTTCTGGCTCTGAGGCGTAGTCGGCACAGCTCAACAAGTTGCTGTATGGTGTCCCTGTCCATGCTGTAACGCTCTACTATCTCCAGATCATGTAGCCCCTGGTAGGTTACCCTGGGTCTGAACACTCTTCTCCTCCTCTGGTGCCTGAGGTGGTTGTCAGCATCATCCTCCACACCATCTTCAATCTCAAACACATGCTGGTGAATCAAAGCTATGGCAGCCCCTAACATGTACATATTAAAAGTTCCCCGTCTGTTTACACCAATGGTGCAGAGTTTATGGGAATAAACAAGTGTGTGTGAGGTGCTTTCACACTTTATTCTATTGTGCTATGGATGCTGCTGATGTCATTGGGTGTCAATGTGCAATTCCAGCTGCAGGGTATCTTAATTATGGGTTTTACAGTGAGTACTGCAATTGTTGGGCCTTTGGTGTTGAATTATGTTTGCCTGCCATGATTTATCTGTTGCCCTTTAATTCACTTTTCAACCCGAATCCCCTCCCTTTGACAGGCATGCATCCAGCTGCTGGCTTCCTTGTTTTGTACTTTTCCTACCCAGGAACGTGTTGTGAAATGTGTTATGTAGCTGTTCTACTGCAATTTTGTTTTGTTTTGCTGTGACAGTTCTGTTTTCTTTGCAGTACAGCACCTCCCCTTTCCTGTTCTGCAGGTAGCTGCTAGCAGCCTTGTTAGCTGTTGTCAATGGCCCATTGTGGGTTCCTAGGTGTTAATTACTCATTTGTACTCCAATTTCCATGCTGCAGCATTTCCTTATCTTTTTCCCATATCCTTCCTGTTTCCGCTCTGGTGCTCGCTGCCCACAGCCGTTTACTGAGTTTACAGCGCATTTTCATCCACGTTCACATGCACATTCGGTTACCTTGTGTGCTCTCAGCTAAGCAAAGCTATGGCTATGTCAACATACCCCTATCATGCAGCTTTGTTTAGCAGCAGGCAAACTGGGTTAGCAATGCTCCAATGTGCTTACAGCAATGGCGACACACCCCTCTCTTGATGTCATTTTTATCTCAAGGGCTTACCTCGGTGTTATAACGTTACGCTGTTTTGTGCATCCTTACACCAGTGGGAAATCTGGGTTTCATTATTACTCCTCTCATTTGCATGGCATTGCCTACTAATTCCTAGCTACTGCACATAGCACTGTCACTGCCCCTTAGCAACCCTTGTGCCATGTGTATGGTGTAGCATGCCTGCCATTGACTATTATGGGGAATTCGTGATATGTGTTTCACTGTAGTTTTATTCTATATTGTTTTATATTCCTTATGATCCCCTTTGCGCACCGCTGCCCTGCGCTTCCACGTCGCGATAGTGCGACTATATATATTTAATGTTAATTTTATATTTTGTACATTTTTTTTTTTATGCCAAAGGCTATATATTTAGCCCTTGGCATATATTAACAGTATAATACATGTGTTTGGTCCGCTGTCATGGCTTTAATTTTATGTTTGCAAAATGTAAACCGTTTTTTTCAGTTTAGATTTCTGCATGCTTACACTACACCTGCACCACTTTCTGAATCGCTATATACCTTCATTTGCATCCTACACTGCTGCACATGGGGTGATTAGCATACTACAGGTGCCGGGAGCTGTGCGGGCGTAGTGTATGCAGGTAATGCACGTGGAAACAGCTCATACCTGAATCGCTCGGTGGCCATATTTGGTGTTAGATCGCCAGTGCTACGCCTGCACCTGGCGCAAGCTTCATGAATCCCAGGTAATGTCTTTTGATAATATTAAAGGTTATAAAGGGTATAGAAAAGGGATGAAAAGAACAGCAAATGTGCGCAATGACAAAAGGGGAGGAGATGAGGATACAACATGATGAAAGTGGGGGAAGAAGCCAAATACACATCAAAAGCTTTAAAAACATGACATTCACATTGATATGATACATAACAATGCATTATTAAGGGCAGCCACTGAAGCTGTTTGACTGTAAGGGAACATTAAAAAGTCACATATCTAAGATATGTAGCACATATACTAAGCCAATAGCAAACCTTGTAATGCATCCATTCATTTAACTTGAGTTTGGATATATGTGTGCTGCCTTTATTTTTGAATCGGGTAGAAGATTGGAAATTTATTTTTATTTATTTATTTTTTAATTTACATTTGTTTAATGGGGTGGTGCACTGATCGCAATGTGCCATCCACAGGCACACCCCATGTGAATAGGATCACATAATAATAAATGAAAAAACATTTCCAGATACAGTGATATGCTATAAAACATAATTATTTAGAAATGCAAAAATATGCTACAACATTTAGTTTGAGAAGCAGTTTACAAGGTCAAAACATGGATGCGAAAATGGAAATATGCTTAGCAGAGCTTTTTGGATGAGATGTAGCCATAATTATTGATATGGCTTATGCTACAGGGATAGCAGCATATCATTAAATAGAGAGATATGAAGACATTAGAAGAGGCAAATGAGAACAGTTGCAGGAAAGAATAGCATGGGGAGAAATGGCAAGAGAGACATGTAGATGAGTAGAAATGCTAAAAGTGTGAGACATCCAAAGAGAAGAGGGAAGTAACATGAATGGGAGATAGTAATTGAGGGATGGCAAGATGATATAAGGAATGATGAAACAGGGATAAAGGGTTGTGAGAGAGCTGCAGGATTCATGTGACATGACCTGTCTGAGTGCAGCTGCACTTTGAGTGAAAAGGTGTTTCTTGAGCTTCTGCTTGAAGTTGACTACATTTGGATGTCCCTGATAGAAAGTGGAATGGAGTACTAAAGTTTAGGTGCTAGGATGGAGATTGCAATGCCAGTGCAATGAAGTTCAGTTTTTGGAGTTAGTAGGGTGAGTTGAGATTGAATGTTACCCCTGAAATTGTATGTACAGGGTGTGGCGAAACTCCGATGTGTCAGAGGGGAAGATGGCTCAGGAAAAATGACTTTGTAAATTAGTAATCCTAATAACAGGTTGTCTCTCTAATGTATTGGGAGCCATTTCGCTTTGGAATGAGTTAGATAGTGGCATTCATTAATGTGGGAGTTAGTACTGAACTGGAAGATTTTATTGGAGGTGGGTTGTAAGGTGGTGACATTTTTCTTTGAGGCTGCAGCTGTTATGCGTAGTCCATATTCAAGTTGCGATGAGTGTTCCTTTTGTCTTTGGCAGCTTTGGCTGGCTTGGCCAGAAGAGGTGATAGCTTGCTTGCCCAGAATAGCAGTGTGCTGATCTTTCTACATGTGTTTTGAATGTGTAGTTGAAAATTTAAGAGGTTGGTCTATCCAAATAGCAATCTATTTAACAGATGTGGTAGTTTCTATAGTGGTATTGTTAACATCATTATTATTAAGGAAGCTAGGTGTTTTGGCTATCGTTGGTTGGTTCCAAATAGTGTTGCTTTTGTTTTTGACATACTGAGTATAAGTTTCTGGCCTATTAGCCAGTGGTCGAGGGTAGGAGGGTATGGAGGTTATCTTGGAGCTAAATTTGTATAAAAGTGTGGGATGTGATGCGTTCGCATAAAGAATTAGTGATATCTGACGGTGATCAGGTGTGAGTTTGTTGAAAAATATGGAACACAGCAGAGGAACTAAAGTGGAACCCTAGGGGACTCCTTTCATAAGAGGAGCTGTTTCAGAGGTGATCGTACCTACTTTCATTTTGAATGATCTGTTGGTGAAGAAATCTGCAAACTAAGGTTTTTCATCATCACTAATCCCTATTTCAGTTAATTTGTCAAACAGTAAGTTATGATCAATTAGAACAATGACTTTTCTGAGGCCAATAAAGACAGCTCCTATCAGGTTGTCAGTGTAGCAAATGGGAATATAAAACTCAGATTAAAGGAGTAAGGATACAAACACATACACAAATACACACACACACACACACACACACACACACACACGCACGCACGCACGCACGCACACACACACACACACACACACACACACACACACACACTAAATAAATAAAAAGGAGAGAGAGTGAGAAGGACAAAAATGGTTTCACACCAGGTAAGCTAGGAAGGATTGACTCAGATGAAACTGGGTTGGGAGCATGTTTTTCAACATTTGAACTCAGCAATGCTGGAAGACTTTGTACTTATGCTTTTGCTCAACAGTGCCAGTCTCCATGATAGAATGTACACAACTGATGTTAGGAACGTTTTATTTTAGAGGCAAGGAATGCATAGATTCATAGAGTCATAGATTTTTATATCACGTTTTCCTGAAAGAATAATGATGTCCTGTATCCAAATAGGATATTGAGAGCCAGGCATTTATAATCTACCTTTGTCTATAAGGGCCATGGGCACCAGGCCTGATGTACATTTCCTATTCCCCATCCACTAGTCTAGGTTGCTCTTAAATTGAGTAATAGATGAACTTAGCTTCACATGGATGGGAAGCCTGTTCCATTGATGGGGGCAGTCTAGGGACACATACTTCTGGTACTGTTTGACTTACAAATATGCAGAAGATTCATAACTGTGGGGTTTGCAAATGGCATGACATTCAGGCATAGATCACGCCTCAGTCGTCTATAGAAAACTGAGTAGTGGAAAGTGTCTTTAAGGTAGTCTATGTTAGGCAGGTTTGTTATGTCTTGTATTCCTTTTGTAAGGAACCTTTGAGGTTGCTGTAGTTTCTACATATGCCTGGTCAGATACATACTAAAGGGAGAAATGTACTCTGTGTTTGGAATGATAAGAGCAGCGTATAGTGGGGTAATATCCTCTTTGGACCTAGATACCATGCCCTTGCTTATATATTGCACAACAGAAAATGATTTCCTCACCACTATAGCCACATGGTGGTCGAAGCTAAGGCTACTCTGTACATGCATACTCACATCCCTGGCCACTGGGTCAGCTCTTACGTGCATATTATCAACAGTGTAATTAGCTGGGATGTTAACTGTCCAGTGGTATAATTATGCATTTCTTAGCATTGAGACCATGGTTTTGGCAGCATTTCTTAGTCTGAGATAGGCCTTCTTGAAGAATGCTAGTGTCTACAGGGGAGTTGATGATAACCCCATTTTGTAATCATCTGCAAACTTAGACAACCATAAATCTTTTAAATTTACTTCAATTTCAGAGAAATAGATGACAAAAATTAACGGACCCAGTACCGAGCCCTGGGGACAACCTTAGAGACTGGCCTCTTAGTAGAGGTGGCTTCACCTATTTTGGCTTCCTGGTTCCTATCAGCAAGCCAGTTGGCTACCTACTGGGTGATAAAAGGGTTTATACCTACGTTAGTGAGCTTATTTATAATGCCTGAATGGGGTATTGTATCAAAAGCCTTGGCCAGGTCGAAGTAAGCTGTGCACAGTCTTGCTATCATCCATTTCTTTAGTGACCTTCTCAAAAATGTCCACCAAGTTTAATAGGCATGACCTTCCTTTAACAAAACTGAACTGTGATGGGTCAAGCATTTGTAGGTTACCCGTGTCCTCATTTATCATGTCCATGATGATTCTTTCCATAGCCTTAGATAGGAGGCTGGTCAGACGTATGGGCTTGTAGTTGCCCAGTTCAGTGGTTGGACTTCCTTTGTGCAGAGGAATGACTGTAGCTATTGTCCATTCTTTGTGCACAAAACCTGACTGTAGGATCCATTGGTCATGTTTCATGCTATTTAGTAAGCATCTCGGCATGTTATCGAGGTCCATCAATGTAGTGTTTTTGGCCTTGGAAAGTGCAGTGAAAATTTGTTCCCTAGTAATGGTTGGGGGGATTGCGGTATGTGATATTTCCTTTGGACTATTGGGGGGAGTTGGGGGGATTTGTCAGCAAAAATTGGTAATGACTTCTGTTTTTTTAATTTCTCCAAATTTTGGGGGTTTTAATACAATGACGGGAATGGACCCCATTCCTACGTCAAAGTATGGTTAAAGTTCATGAAATTAGTACTGTTTCAGTCTTTGATGTCAGTCAGAAGTGCTCTTTTAGTGTGGGTGATGCCATTTACAAGAAGTTCTGTGTATTGCTGTGTATTTCCTCTGAAATTATGGACATAGCTGTAGAAAGCTTTGTGGTTGTCCTTTGCCTGAGAAGTTATCTTTTTTTTTTTTGAAGTTATCTTTTGTTTCAAATTTAGCCTTTGAAGTACTAATTAACCTAATTTTAGCTGCCTGTTTAAATTGTTCAGTGTTTCTTAGTATGATGGCCTTTGTTCCTCCTACGCATGGCCAAGATTTTTTTCTTTTGTTGTAAAACTGATTGTTGTTATGATTCTACCAGGGTGACTTGCATTTTGAGTTTGTCTTATTCTTAATGTGAGTGAGCAAAGCTCATTTTGTACAGCTATCAATATGGCTGTACAGTAATTAAAAGTCTGTGAAGTTGAGATGTGGGGTGGGCGTACTTTTGTTTTGGCAGATGCCCTTTTTCATTTTGTTGAGAGAAGAAATTTGGGGAAGGAAGCCAGGGAAGTAAGAGGTGGGTAAGAGGAGGAGGTTAGGTTGCAAAGGAAGATGTGGGGTAACACAATGAGCTAGGGGTAGCACTATACTTAAGGAAACATCAGAAAGAGGGCAGACAGTGGTAATGGTACAATTGTATATTATATAAGGGTGAGCACAGACACAAAAGGGAGGGAGAACTGTGTTTGGAGATAGGATTTGATGCTCAGAGATGCAGTCTCTGTCAGTTATGACACAGGGAGATTACTCCTTACCCTGGTAGCTGTCAGCTCTGGGTCCTGATTCAAGACTTAGAGGTAGCACTGGACAAAGACATGACTCAGTGATTCACTGAACATACTCCCTATATGGCCAATGTGGACATAAAACTTCTTGTACAGCATCTCCCTCACAAGCACAGCCAGTTTCTGATGGGTGACACAATGCTATTGGCAGATTCCAGTTAATCACCCTTCGGTGCAGGTCTGCCACATGCGAGTTGTGCAAGTAGAGCAGGAGGTCTGGAGGTCACTTTGACAGGTTGGGAGCCAAACATGTGTGTGCCTGAGGTGATGGATGTGGTGGTGCTGCTGCTTCCACCTGACAGAGCATGACAGGCCACAGCAGAATGGCCAGTCAAGATTTTAATGGTTCTATACTGAAATTGTGAAACATCACTTACGTGAATACCTAAATGCTGACACATAAATAGCGAACCGCAAAAACACCGAACGTCCTGAAGCACGAAATTTGAAATATTAAATTGTCATAGCTGGCCCTTATCCGGTATAGCTCCCTAACATAAATGTGCAATAATTACGGACCTTAGGATTAGGGTCCGGGTTAAGGTAAGTGCATACATAGTAATACATGCAACCTTTACTTTAGGGTTAGAAGAAGGGTTATGTTAAGTGTATGTATAGTAATATAGTTGTGTAGCTGAATGTATACGCAAATTATACTTTTCCCATAGCTGGGTGTTGTTTGTTTATAGTTAGATACATTTGTGTGTAGTGAATGTTTGATTAGGATATGGGATATATGGGTGAAGTGTAGATATGGGGAAGTGTGGATTATTTATTTTGTTTGGGTAGGTAGTGCGTAGCGGGCGGTGGGGTTTGCCAAATATGGTAATTCGATATTTCAAATTTCATGCTTCAGGACGTTCGGTCTTTTCGCAGTTTGCTATTTATGTGCCGGCGTTCAGGTATTTGCATGAGGTTTCGGTATTTAAATATAGACCCGATTTTAATGGCTTCTGAATGCACATGACTTTTTTTATTTTTTAAGTCTTTACAGCTACATTCAGGCTTTATTAATAAATAAAGACTTAAAAGGTAAAAAAAAAAAAAAAAAATCATGGACATTCAGAAGCCATGTAGGTGAAGCACTTAAATCATATATCCCATGCGCCTCCATTACAGGAGGTTTAAGGTGTCACACAGAGAAAACTCTTGCTTGGCTGTATTTTTCTTGCAATAATAAGGTGCATGATGCCATGCATTTGTAGTGTGTAATGACAGGTAAAGTATGTCATACTTTCAGTTTGGTGGTGGTGATTATATGTTAACTTCAGCCTTCCATCAGTGATGGAGGTCAGGCTTTCAGTAATTTAAATCACTTTAGTGGTGATGGTACTGTTCCCCTGTGTGTGGGACGCTGTTAGCATGGGTGATAGCTATGGCCAAACTATTCCTGCCATCAGCCTTATAATGTGACCTGGCATAGCCCTCCTGTATGGGCCTCCACTTGTACTTCTTATGGAGGCTGTCCAAATACATCTTGGACTCTTACTCACACCAGCTTTGTGCTCTAAAAGGAGCACTACTCTTACCTTCTCCAGCCATACTTGTCTCCCCATCAAGGATCTCAAGGAAAATGGCAGTGAAATGGTGACCACATGATTTCTCATGTGTTTCAGACTTCTTGCAATGATGGGAGCCTATGGGCACCTCAATTCCATAATGGCTGGAAAAATAATAAATATGAGTACTGTATTATTGTTATTATTATTGTTATTATTGTTATAATTTGAAACATGGCAGTCCTCTATCCTTCTGTTTCTTGCTTAAAATACATGCACAACAGCAATTCCATCTTCAGATGGTCTCACCTTTCCTTCCTTCTGTACACTGTAGAATACCATTAGCAATAATGTTAAACAGATGGGCAGCATGTGGAACACTTGCTGGCAGCTTATCAACAGTTTTAATTAGGAAGCTCATAGTAAGGTTAACATGTATCATGTTATACATTTAAAACAGTCTTTAGATGAATTAATAGTTTTCAGTGTACTCTACCATGGAAATCAGTTAAAAATTGCTAACACTTGAAGGTGTGACAGACCCTTTCAATGTGGGAATGCAAGGGACATGGCTTTTTAAAACTTAAACTAAGCAACATTAATCATGCTGAGGTGCACTTGAGAGGTGTAGGCATGACACTTTCCCAACCACTGTAACATGGGCTTCCTGCATGTGAGCAGAGCATACCACAGGTGCTCAGGTATGTGAACCTCATCATGCAGGCCACAGCAAGATGTTTATGAGGTTTAATCATCATGGAAACTGAGTGATTCAGAAACCACAATATCGTGAGCCCAAATTACCAAACTCATCCTGCCTAAAGGGATTAATCCACACAATAAAACTGAGACTGAAGCCACATATCACCATCAATCTATGGACAACAAAACTTGAAATGCAGCGGCATCCTACTGCATTCTGTTGCTGCATAACACCATTATCTTCTTCAATACGGTATGTTGTTCTTTTTAGAAATGCTTATATGTACAAGTGAATAGGATTTTGAGTGATATTTATTGTAAGGCATATGAATGTATGTATCTTCTTAATAATAATAATAAATAATAGTTATGAACTCTTTTACCCATCTGCATAAATGATGATAACTGTATCCTGCCCTTTGTATATTGCTGCTTGGGTTGCTTATATCTGATGTACGTTATGATCAGTCTATGCATTCATAAACATGGTATGGTGTTTCTGTATGCATCATTTTTAAGGTATATATCTACCTACATCTTACAGAGTATAGATATAATAATTGTGTACATATGTGCAAACGTATGCCTCTTTGCTAGCACCATGGTGCACTCTGCCTGCCTCCATCTGGCATGGTCACCCCCTGCTATTGGCTCTTCCTCTGACTTCTCCTCTGTCTCAACTCTCTCTGCCTGTACTGCTGGGACTGTGGTCCATGAAGAGATCACCCTGCTGTTGCTCTTTCCTAAGTATAATACTGGGCAACATAGCACACATGGAAAGTATTTTTGCACACATGTAGGGGTCATATAGTAGGGCAATGCAGGATGTATCTAGGCAGTGGAACCATAACTTCAGTAGTTCAGGGACACATTCTATGATGCTTCTGGTGTGTGCTAGAGTATGCTTGCAACCATGGTTAGTTTGGGCTCTGAAGATTTCTGATTGGCATGACTTGCCTGGATTCTAGGGGACATATCCAGCATCACCCATAAGAAGCCACTGTGGGAAGTCTCTCCTTTTCAAACATTTGATAGAGCTCACATGTCCCATGTGTGAGAGTTGTGGAACCTCCCTTGGTGACTTGCTCATACATTGTAGAATGTACATGATACCCTGTCCATTACAGACCACTTAATTTATGAAGTAACATCCTTTTGCAGTTTATGTGCCTCCTTCCCTCTACAGCAGGTAGAGCCTTTATTTCAATGCAGGTGCAGTCTTGTGCCCCCAAGTACCTCAGGGAATCAGGTTATACTGTAGCATTCCTGCACAGTATTTGTTCTCTCCTCTGATGCAAGTGGGAGCCACATATGATCTTTCACATCCTGAAGCATGGCATTGAGAAAGGAATGAGTATTCTTGAGGCTTATGCCTGAGATACCCCCATTATGGCCTCTGTGGGTCACTGTGAAAGGTCCCTATAACTAGTATACATAAGGCCGCACATACCTTTTCATGCAGTGGCATGGGTTCTCCATGACTCCCACAGGGCTTGCAGACAAGACCAACACATATCCATGATTCCCTGTATGGTATTCATGTCCTCAAAGTAGAGCTCCACTATGTCAGTGTCAAGGAGGGCAGGAAATGTTAAATGCTATTAGAGGACCCAATGTGCACAATCAACTGCAGCAGCTGCTATTGTAGCTTCTTGCAGATACTGATTTAAAATAGCTATATTTACCACCAATGTCGTTTTGTCCTTTAAACTGCTGAACATTTGCATCTGGTCATATACAAATCTATGGCAAGTGCAGAGTCACTGCTCAACATTTAAATGTGTTTGAATCTCTATCCCATGTTCTCTTGCCCCATTATCATACATGGCACTTCATTGTGTGATCATTAGCATGTAACATGGCTGGTCATGTTATTCCAGCTGGATGCATTGTGTAGCTGTGTTTACTGAATTGTACCCTGTTTATCCCCACTCATCATGCAAATTCATTTAGTGACAAGATGTGAATGTTTATGAATTCCACCCACAATGTGAATAAATGAATAAGATGTATATTGCACAGATGAAATCATGTACATGACAAATTCACAGTGAGCTCAGATATTAAACAATAAAGCACATACAAAAAGAACAAATGAGAAAAATATTGCATAGATGAAAAAATACCTATTACAATGACATTTAATTTATATAAAAGAGATGGCAGAAGTCAAAGAACATAACATTATCAGTAAAATAAGAAGATTCCATGCTTTACCTTGTTACATCTGAGTATTAATAATATGGACATGCTATCATATTCCAAGGTAATTTCATCAGTCTGTGAGAATATTATTAGCAGTTCTCAGTTCCAGTGGCTTGATAAAAAATTGCTCCTATTGTTATGTATAAGTACACTGAGATGTGGTATTTGAGATTACACAACACATTCCTTTCCATGGTAGTTAAAGAATATTACTCAAAACTAACCTGAGCATTTTTTCAACAAATTTTGCAAAAAGAAAAATGTAATCTTAAATTAAAATCACTGAGGTAGCAAGACCAGTTATGACAGGATTTTGAAAATGTTTATACCGTGATTATAAATAGCAGATAAAGCCTGCAACCATATATCTATTTCTGTGTAGTGCTGTTTTGTTCTCTGAACAATCACTTTAATGTTATTTTTTAATACTGATACCATAATGCAAAGTGCTTAGTACTGTTATATTTCAGCTCCTGACATTTTCATCCTCTAAGGTATGCATTTTGTGTTGATTGATTGATTTATTAAATGATGAGGTGACTGGATAGGGCCTCTAGGGTTCATTTTCATTCATGACCGTGTTGAAGTTTATCAACACTTGGAGAATCAAGACATCATATTACAACAGAATATTACATTTTATAATAAAAGCTTAGGCATTTCTACTAATGCCTCTGGGAATAACCACTCAGCAAGTAAAGTTCTACTTTTTATCAGACGTTTATAATCATGAATGACTTGTAATCCAAAATAACATTTTTACACATTAGAGAAAGCAATTTTGTTCTCAGTAGGTGGCAAAATAAATTATTTGTTCTAACAAGTATATGTAGGAACCAAAACCATTGCAAGCAGAATGATTGCCAAGTTTCTGACCTGTGCTCTCTAAGATTCAAACATCTACCTCATGGTTCAGAAACGCAGATCCATCATTAACCTCAGCAAGTATTGGAGCAGCACTCTATCATCTACAGCCACTTAAACTTTTGTTATAACATGGTGGAAAAACATATATTTTTGTAATGCACTAGATACTTATGACTCTATCACTGCAGGAAATACAAGACAATTCCACTGTAAGTAGTAGTATTACATTTTCTAGGTGATGGGGGTAATGCTTTTAACATGGCCTGAATCAGATGGAAATCATCTTGATCCATTTCAACATTCTTTGGGTTATGAGCAAATGCACACTGACTGTTATATGTAAGTAATATGGAGAGGCAATCTGTAGCTTTTAGATGTAACATTTCCAGTAAAAAAAAAGAACAATTGTGATTAAATGTTGGGCTCTATACCTCTCAATTTCCCCCCAACAGAGAATGTTTTCTTTACATGAGAACAGCAGACCTGCTTTATTCCAGGATGCTATTTCATGCCATGCTGTCATTACAGTTGAACGTTAGTTTTCAGATTAACTCCTTAAATGATGACATGAAGAATTTCTCTTTAAGAAGTGCAGCGTTAATTGCTGTTTTAAACAATGGAAGGGTACATGAAAAATACTTAACATTTGCCATCAGCTCAATTGATAACTGGAAAGATATGAAGGAAATGAATAGAACTGGAGTAGGAATGTAATGTACTTCAATGCATGCTTTCAGCTTTACTCTGTATCTCCTATTATGAACTGATATTGTTTTGGTTCTGAAGACCACTGAAGCTTTTATTTATTTATTTGTATCATTCTTGTCATGAAGAATTCAATAATAGGTTTTGGAATAAAAGAGGGATTTCTTCTTCTAATGTCAACATATACAGATTTAAAACTAATAAAACATAGCAAATCAGATGTGGTAGCTGTAATAATTATTTGTTGTCTGAGTCACTTCCTTTTATTCACTGGGCCATTTCTTCAAAATGTAAAACATTCTCTGGGGGGGCTGGTAAGCATGCTATAGGATGGGGTGTGGGGTTATTTACCTATCGTACCTGGAAACTTGGGGCTATAAATAATCCTTTTCAAAGAGATGGTTCAGTTGAAGATATTTATTAAATATATTCATTTAGCCATGTTATAGGAATTTTAAATTGAAGGATAGGTAAATTATAGAAAAACTGGCATAAATAGTAGGTATCTTGGATGAGGTGATAAGTTTAGAAAGTGTAAAGTGTGAGACAGGTTGGGGAGTCAGGTGTGTAGTAGGAACACAGACAATAGGGAGATGTTAGGATTTAGGCTCCTTTGTATGGAATGAACACAGAGAGAGAGCATGGGAAGAGGATCTACCAGGAATTGTAGAGGTGGAAGGAAAAGTGATGAGAAGAACAGATACAGGAGACACAGGTATGGACATCATCATGATCTTATAACTGCAATTGGATTATTTTATGGGACAGTGGAAGTACTCAAGACATCTCAGAGAGTTTAAGTCAGGGGATAGAGGTGTTAGATAATGTAAGTGTTTGCAGAGGGAAGAGGGGTAAGGCAAGAAGATTATACAATTTCAAAAGATGAGTGCAAGCAGGCTAGTGAGTTGCATAGCCCCCTTGTGGATAGGCTAACAAATAGTGAACTGGTACATTTGGAGGGCATAGATGGAAATTGTCAGACTATGTCATGGTGAAAAATAAATAGGGGAAGATCAGTGGAAAATGGATGGAGATTGAATCCTATGAAATGGTATGGGTGTGCAAAAGAGAATGCTTACAGACCATAGTGAGATAAGTGATAGGAGAAAACAAGGGTACACTAAGTTAAACATGCAAATGGGACTGGGATACATTAAGGCAGTTGGAAGATGAAGGATTATGGGGATACAGAGAGACCATGAAAAGGAAAGTCAGACAGAGATAGACGGACAGAGAGACAGAGAAGAGAAGAGAGGCATGGTACAGAAAGGGAAATGAAATGTTTGCAAAAGCATACAAGGAAAGGGATAGAGTCTATCAGATAAAAAACAGAAGCCTGTAGCTGAACAGTCAAATTATTGAAGAGGAAGGAGCAGGAGTAGATGTGAACTTTGCAAAGAGGCTATCTAGATGGTGGGCGGAAAGGTGATGGATACCAAAATGATGATTCGGAAGATAAAATAACGAGTTAGGTTGGCATTGGTTATGGGGTTGAAAAAGGGAAGATGGTGTGACACAATGATGTAGCAGGGTTATTTAGGATGCTTTTCAGAATTTCTTTTTCTGTTGAGGTTTGTCTAAGAAGGAGCCAAAGAGGAAGGGATATATGAGCTGGCAATGGAGGAAGGTATTAAACGATAAAGTATTAAACCTTTTGAAATACCGTATTACGGAGGGGGACATGGTAACTTTGATGAGGTGTATGAAGGTATGGGAAGCAGGAAGTACAGATGGCAGGTCTATAAATGTTTATAAACTGATCGGCGTTCAAGTGGGACCACCGTTGGTTGAAGTATATAATTGGATGCTTGTTGATCAAAAGACCCCCCAGAATCAACAGCAGAGCCAATGATGAGAGCATTTACAAAATGAAAGGGTACATGAAAATGTCTGTCAAAAGTCACTTAATCTCTTTATGAAGTAAAATGTTTGCAAATATCTTTGCTGCCAAATTGCAGAAGGTAATTTCTTAGTTGTTGGATGACTGTTAGGATGGTTTCCTGAAAGGGCATGCATCAGCTAATTATTGGAGGGAGTTGATTTTTTATTTTTATTGGGGTAAAGAACAAAAACAACAAATGCCAATTGGTCTTTATGAATATACAAACAGCTTTCATCTCAATTAGTTGTGATTTCATGTTTTTAATGTTGCAAGTATTGGCCGAAGGCATGTTCCTTATAGGGGAGAAAGCCCTCTGTAAGAATTTTTTGTTGAATGGGAAATGTGAGTTGGAGCAAGTTTGTTTTTGGATACCTGGGAAGTGTGCACCCTATTGCCTGTTATGGTAAAGGTAGCCCAAATGGTGAGGGTGAGCCTGCAAGGGCCAGGTTGGAAGATAAGCAGCAGCAGCCTCCATATACTCTGTATGATGCTGTTAGGAGATGGAGATGAGGAGTTCCTAGGGGTATTCAAGGTATTTGAGAAATCTAGTGGTCTATTTTCATCCTCAGAAGGCAGTAGTAATAAAAGTAGGGTGGAAGTGGAGTGGAATATTGAGTTGTTGTATTCTGGAAGAGAAGAAAAATATTTGGGTACAAAAGTCGTCCCAACGGTTAAGAAGATTAGATTGACAGATCAAAAGATAAAGCAGACAGGAGTCCATATATAAGATAAATGGTTGATAAAGTTAAATACACTGAAGGTAACAGCTGAGGTTATTAGAACTATGGCTTTACAGTTAGCTACTTATTTATGTAAGCTTATCAGTGCAAAGCCACAAGATAAAATATTAGGGGAAAATATGAAGAGTATATGATAAACTTGCATGGAGGGGTCAAAGGATAGATAAAAACAGGGTGAGAATGGAAATGGAACATTGTAGCTAGGAGGTACCAGAATTTCAGATGCATATAACAGTTGTTAATCATGCCTAAATACATAATTATAGGAATAGAATATACATCATTGAGACATTGTTGTAAGAAGGAGATCTGAAAAGATATATTAAAGCTTTTGTAGCAATGAGGAAGAGTACAAATAAGGGGGTGATGAAATGGAAGCAGGGGCCAATTGAATCAGAAGTTCTTGTTCATAATAGTCTGACCATGTTTAAAAGGGGAATTCATGTGATATGTTAAAAAGGAACTTAGCTGAATGGTAGCACAAGAGCTCATTCAGGTAAGAGATCGGATACATTTGCAGGCAATGGGAAGGTCTTCATTTTTTATGATGTTAGAAAGATACTCTGAGTAAGAAAAGGGAAATGGATGTACCACCAAAACCTTGTTTGAAGAACACAGAAAGGAAAGAAGAGACAAGGATGGGATAGAGTTAGGGAGGAGATGATATACCATCTAAGATGAAGTAAGTGGGGGGGACTGACAAAGGACACATTGTGATGCTTTATAATGAAACAAGAGAGTAGAGACTGGGAAAGGCCATAGCTAAAGTAAGACAGCACTGGTGTTCTTTTTTTTTTGGTCTCCTTGGACCTCATTTTTACTGGTCTGGTCCCTAGTACT
>NC_056730.1:198221870-198254370 GCF_019279795.1 Protopterus annectens
CACCTCCCACATGGGGGGATGCACCCCCACACCCCCCCACTTAAATATACCAACTCCAAGATCACACTACAGCGAAGAAAAGGGAAATCTCCCATTCCATGCTGAATGCAGAAGCACAGAATGGGAGGTTTTCGATGTCCTCACTGTAGTGCGATCTCGGAGTTTGTATATGCAAGTAGGAGATGGTGTAGGGGGTGCAGGGTGGCTTGCCCCCCTGCAGAAACGTTGTTTTAAAGTTTTCTGTGTTTTTTTTATTGACTTTAGATTTTTGAGTTTCCAAAAACTCGATTATATGGTCTCGGCCATATGGGTTTCGAGTTTTTGGTAACTCGATAATATGAAGTGAACCCATATGTATATATGGGTCTACTTTAGAACACCGACACGCCAGTTTGCCAACACACAAACCACCGACACCAAATAACCGACAACACACAATACCAACAACGCAAAACACCGAACACCATTACACCGACACACTAAACGTAAACAACACATTACACTACATTACATATCCACTAGCCCTAACCCAAACCCTAACCCTAAGGTCCGACACTACCGCACACTTACCCTACCTGCACCCAAACCCTAACTCACTTAACCCACCCCTAACCCTAAGGTCCGACACTACCGCACACTTACCCTACCTGCACCCTAACCCTAACTCACTTAACCCACCCCTAACCCTAAGGTCCGACAATACGCACACTTACCCTACCTGCACCCTAACCCTAACTCACTTAACCCACCCCTAACCCTAAGGTCCGACAATACCAGACACGTACCCTACCTGCACCCTATTCCTAACTTACTTAACCCACCCTAAAACATAAACCCGTCACTAGCACACACTTACATTACCCAAACCCTAACTCCTACACTACCGCACACTCACCTTTCACACACCCTAACCCTAAATCCCTCACTATTGCACACTTACCTGTCCGCTCCCTAATCCAAAATCCCTCACTATCGCATACTTACCAAGTCGCGCTTACACGTTCCCCTTGTCGGTCTTCCAGCTGTCGGGATTTCAGCATGTCGGTCAACTGCGTTGTCGGTCCTTTCGCGTTCCTCTTCCGCGTGTCGGCGAACTGATGTTTCGGTAATTTGACGAGGACCCGTATATATATATATATATATATATATGGGTCCCCTTCAGAATGCTGAAATTCAAAACTTCGAAACCCATATGATCACAGACCATATGTTCTAAGTTTTGAAATGCCGACATACCGGGACATTTCCCTTGTTCTCGCTGTAGTGCAATCTTGGAGTTGGTATATTTAAGTAGGGGGGTGTGGGGAGTTGCAGGGGTGCAATTTATTGTGTTTTTTTTTATTTTTATGGGTCTAGTTCACATTTTCGAACATTCAAATGTTCGATCATATGGTCTCGGCCATATGAATTTCGAACATTTGAGCATTTGGTTATGTGAAGTAGACCTATATATATATATATATATATATATATATATATATATACATATATATATATATATATATATGTATATATATATATTTAGAGAGAGCATATACAAACTTTTTATGTGGAGGAGGTGTTCATTTTCTTTTCTTTTAAGAAGAGAAGCTGGGGATGGATGGATGGATGTAAGGTAAAAGTAATGTTATGCTAAAAGGGTGAGGAGAAGAAGCAGGGGCAAATGCACAAATATATACTAGACATAAAGACTCACAGAGAGGAGGTGCTGACACATTAAGGTATGCAAGATACAGTGGAATTAACGACACACAAACAAAGGGAGGACACTTTTAATGTAGAAGACTGGACAACAAACAAGGAATCATTGATAAATGAGGGAGGGGGTACCACAATGGCTATTTGGGTGGGCACAGATTTTTTTATTGCACTGTCTATGCAATACCAAGGGGAAGAGCAGACAGCAGACAGCAGCCAGGCTACCCTCCCCACAGGTCCCACCTGAGATGGTAATGGCAGGGACAGGTTATGAAGCAACTGATAGCCACAAGAGAAGCCTTTCTATGTGTCCATTATAGGCTTCCATTTGCAGGTCTACCAAGTCCTCTACCATCTCCACTAACTCACTGCAAGTGACAAATTCCTCATCCCAGCAGTGCTAGTTGAGGTTACAACCAATGGGCAGGAGAAGTGGTCTTCTGGCTGCCCCCCACAAAACTCACCAGTAAGGCAGGCCATGGTACAGGTGGAGTACATGGAAGTGATGGCTGCATCTGTTCATGTACTAATGATTGTAGCCACACCACTGGTACTGCTGTAGCAGCTGCTGTACAAAATAAAAGTAGAAATGAAGAGAAATAAAATAGCAAACAGGAAATAATTATTAAAGAAAGATTATCAGCTAATGGAGGGAGTACAGAAAGAAAAAAAAGAAAGGGAAAAAGGAAAAAAAGATGCAATACATGCATATGCTTATTATATGACACATGCAATTCAACTGCTACATACTGATACACTGTTGCAGTTTCACTGCCTGCCTGCATGCACAACTGCCTTTATGCTAGAATGTGCTGTCTTAAAAAGGAGGCCACAAGAAGCAGTCCTGAGCTGTGTAGCTAAGGCTATGTAACTTATGGGAAAAAGCAGTGATGTTTGGCATCAAGTCCCTATAGGCAGCAGTTCCCTGTTCTGTTGTTTAAGTCTAACAGGTATACAGCAAACAAACTGCAAAGGGTAAACAAACAGATAACCCCACATAATGTTATTCCCATATTCGGAATACCATGAAATGTGGGATAAATACACCCTGTACACTTTAAAGTCACTCTTTTCTATATAGGGCCACACACATTCATGATATCGGCAGATAGCAAACTCAGCAATACAAATACATTTATACTTATGAAACAAAATTAAATGAAATGCATCTCTGCACCTAGGAAGTTATTTCATTGTCCTCCAGAAGAAGAAACTTTTATCCTCCTTAACCTCCTGACTTAGAAAAAAAAATAATTTGGTTAAATGCCTACAATACATACATTTATTAATCAGACAACCGGTATCTGTGCAGATTAGACAGATACATACAATACAGCTCAAGTGCCCTTATTAACCCCCTTCTTCCCACCAGTTAAGATGGTCAGGATGGCACCCTTCCCCTCAGGTCACTATAGACATGCATATGATATATATATATATATATATATATATATATATATATATATATATATATATATATATATACATATATACATACAGTGGATATAAAAAGTGTGCAGGTTTTTGTGATATAACAAAATGAGACCACAATAAATCATTTCAAAACTTTTCCCACCTTTAATTCGACCTATAGCCTGTACAATTCAATTGAAAAACAAAAAATCTATTAGGGGGAAAAAATATAAAAAATAAAAAATGTACAATACTCTGGTTGCATAAGTGTATACACCCATAAACTAATACTTTGTTGTGTCTGCACACCCTTAAACTAATACTTTATTGAAACACCTTTTGATTTATTTACAGCATTCAGTCTGCTTGGGTAGAAGTCATTAGCATGGCACATCTTGATTTGGCAATATTTTCCCAGTCTTCCTTGCAAAAGCGCTCCAAATCTGTCAGATTTCCAGGGCATCTCTTGTGCATAGGCCTCTTCAGGTCACCCCACAGATTTTCTATTGGATTTAGGTCTGTGCTCTAGCTGGACCATTCCAAAACTTTAACTTTCTTCTGATGAAGCCATTCTTTTGTTGATTTGGATGTATGCTTGGGGTCATTGTCGTGTTGAAAGATGAAATTCTTCTTATCTTCAGCTTTCTAGCAGACACCTGAAGGATTTGGGCCAAATGTGACTGGTATTTGGAACTGTTTATAATTCCCTCCACCTTGACTAAAGCCCCTGTTGCAGCTGAAGAAAAGCAACTCCAAAGCATGATACTGCCACCACCATGCTTCACTGTGGGAATGGTATTCCTTTGGTGATGCAAAGTGTTGTTTTTGCACCAAATGTACCTTTAGGAATTGTGGCCAAAAAGTTCAACCTTGGCTTCATCAGACCATAACACATTTTCCCACATGCTTTGGGAGACTTGATGTATTGTTTTGCAAATTTTAACCAGGCTTGGATGTTTTTCTGTGTAAGAAAAGGCTTCCATCTTGCAACCCTACTCTAGCCCAGACATATGAAGAATACGGGAGATTGTTGCCACATGTAGTACACAACCAGTACTTGCCAGAAATTCCTGCAGTTCCTTCAGTGATGCTATAGGTCTCTTGGCAGCCTCCCAGACCAGTTTTTATCTTGTCTTTTCATCAATTTTGGAGGGACATCCATTTCTTTGCAACGTCATTGTTGTCCCATATTTTCTCCACTTTTTGATGACTGTCTTCATTGTGTTCCATGGTACAGCCAATGCTGTGGAAATTTTTTTGTACTCTTCTCCTGACTGATACCTTTCAACAATGAGATCCCTTTGATGTTTTGTAAGCTTTCTGCGAACCATGGCTTTTTCTGTAGCAGGCAAGAGAGTAAATGTCAGGAAAATCTTACTAGGACAGCGGAACTTTATTTGGGGTTAATCAGAGTCTCTTTAATTCATGGCAGGTGTGTACCCAAGAAGACTGAATGCTGTAATTAAATGAAAAGGTGCTTCAACAAAGTATTAGTTTAAGGGTGTGCACACTTATGTAACCAGCATATTGTACGTTTTTTATTTTTTTTATTTTTCACAGATTTGTTTGTTTTTCTACTGAATTGTACAGGTTATAGGTCACATTAAAGGTGGGTAAAGTTTTGAAATGATTTATTGTGGTCTCATTTTTTTATATGTAAGAATATAACAAAACTTCATCAGAAGCATAGAACACTTCGCACACACACTATTAAATAGCCCTCCCAAAAGTCACATGTCTAAAAGGCACACCCTCCTAAAGAGGTATTACTCTTTATGAGGATATGCCTTTTAGACATGTGACTTATGGGAGGACTATTTAATAGTGGGTGTGTGAAGTGTTCTATGATTCTGATGAAGTTTTGTTATATTCTTATGAAAGTGCTCCATTGTTTTGAAGAAAGAAGACCTTGTGGTTATCTTTGCTGGTTGTGGTGCTTTCTGCAGGTTACGTTTTTGTCTGCCTTGTTGGTTCTTGGTTTGTCTTTGGTTTGCAACTATGTCTACCATGGAGGGCCAGAGCAGTGGTGGTAGCAGGACTGGTCCGAGTTTGGAAGTCCACAAGAGTGTGAGGCAACTAACTTTGTTGCTGCAACAACTTATGAAGCATTCCATTGGAACTGGTGTAGATTTACAAATCCATTCGGACTTTCACCGCACACCCGTGTGTTTTGATGGACCTCCCCCCACCTTCAACCTCTATTAGTTCTTGTCCTTTGGGAACTGAGGTAGGGGTGAACAACCACACTAACATCAATTTAAACAACTGGTTACATTCTACCGTCAATCTCCAGTGTGTGAGTAGTGAGACTGTTTCTTATAGAGACTCTTTGAATATCTTTGAAAATGTCTTACTACAGTGTCGGAAGTTGCATTCTGAGTATCGTTTATTGAGAGAGCTCATGCACAACAAACAACTTAGGGTCATGAAGCCTGACAAGGGGGGGGTGGATAGTTATTATGACAAAGGGGGATTATTTAAACAAGATGTTTGCTTATGTTTTTTGATGAAAATTCTTATGGACAAACCGCACTGAATTATATAAATGTCTGCTATGCTAAGATTCGTTTTTTTCTCCATGACATGTTAAATCAGGGAGAAATTTCTGGAGACGTTTTGGAATTTCTTCTTCTTTCGGCTGTTATGGGTCGTCACAGCAGATCACCTGTCCACTCATGATTGGCAGAGAAGTTTTATGGTGTCGAGTTGCCAGCCCAGTGCCCAACCTTCCACAGAAGGCACACACATGCACACACTCACACCTAGGGCCAATTAGAGTGTCCAATCCACCTACAGCATGTCTTTGGGAGGAAAATGGAGCACCTGGAGGAAACCTACGCAACCACAGGGAGGACATGTAGACTCCACACAGAAGGCACCCCAGCCGAGCATCGAACAGGAGAACCTCTTGCTGTGAGGCAGCAATGCTAACCACTGCACCACCAAATGTTTTTGAATTTCTATAAGTTAAATATCCAGTTGCTCCCCCCCCTATTTGGTATCCCCAAAATTCATAAGTGTCTCATGGATCCCCCTATCAGACATGTAGTCAGTGCCAGAACCTCCATTGCCCACCCAGTGGTGGTATACATAGATCACAAAGTTAAGGCCTTGGTTGCTAAAACTCCACACGTAGTAAGATATTCTTGGAACTTCTTGGTTAAACTGATAGAAGTTAAATATAGCCCCAACTTGGCTTTTGTTACTATAGACATTGCCAGTTTATTTAATGTAATTCCTCAAGGTGTAGGCATGGAGATGTTTTGTGAATTTATACATGAGTCAGGGGATTTCAGTTTGAATTAAATTAATGTGCTCAATGCTTTGTTGGATACGGTACTCAAAAACGATTTCATTAATTTAGATGGCCAATTTTTCCAACAAAAGAAGGGAGTAGTGATGGGCGTTAGTTGTGCCCCAGTGTTTGCAAACATAGTTTTATTGCAAAGTGAAAAACATTCTGTATTTAATCAAGAAAATGTACCAACCTGGCACCTGTATGCCAGGTTTTTGGATGATATCTTTATTGCATGAGACACAAATGAAGTGGACACTAATATGTTTGATTACTTACACTCAACTACTTCCTTTTTAAAGTTTACCAACCACTACAGCACTGAAAGGATTAGTTAGTTGAACGTCATGATCTACAAGGATAACAGAATTCCATTTTTAGAAAGGCGACTTATTATAATAGTTTATTGCACTATAGTAGTTGTCATCCCACCCATCAAAAAAGAGGAATAATAAAAGGGCAATACATCAGGTTAGCCTGCATGATATCGGACTATGGCCAGTTTCAGGAGGAAAGTATTAAGTTAAAAGACATGTTTGTAGCTAAGTTATCCCCTTGACTTAATTAATGGTATGTATGAAGAAGTTTCTACAAAAAGAAGTCAGGGACAAATTATACATATCTTAATGGCTAATGGGCATCAAGTAGAGGTTCAAAATCAAAGAATTGATGGGTATTCTTGTGCATTTATTACTACTTACACCACTGAATGCTCCTATATTCAAGGAATCTTTAAACAAAACTGGGACATTTTTAAAGCCTTTAATGCAACAATTAATATTCTGGGCAAGGCACCTACGTTTGTGCATTGATGAGTTAGACGCATTCAGAATTTGTTGGAAAATTATGATACACCTTTCATGACTTTTAGTGGGAAGAGATGGGGTACCTTTAAATGCTGCACATGTTCACAGTGCCCATATATTTAGGAAGGTACAGAAGTTTTTGTGAACAAAACTTGTATTAGGACAAATTTCCACTGTACATGTAAGTCAGGGGGGGTATTGTTTATTTAGCTTTGTGCAAAAAATGTTCAGGCTTTTAAATTGGTAAAACTGTCCATCTATTTAAGGAAAGAATTTACGAACATATCAATGACATTAACCACAGGAGAAATACTAATTCTTTATTTTGTCATCTTGAAGAGATCCCTGAACATGAGTTTGTATTTTTTGGCATTGACACTGTTCATCAGAGCACATTTGGGGGACCATGGCATGATTTATTAGAACACAAATAATTGTATTGCCAATTAAAATGAAATACCACAATCCCCCCTGGTTTAAATTAGTCTGTTTCCATAGCTAGTGTGTTAAGATTAATGTCATATCATGTGTGATTTTATTTCTGTTTTTTATTGTTATGTTTTATATTTTGTATATTATCTTTAAGTATTGCAGTGGGTACATTCATTAAGTAATACCTCTTTAGGAGGGTTTATATAGCCACGATGGTGCAGCGTTAGCGTTGTTGCTTCGCAGCAAGAGGATCTCCCGTTCGATTCTCAGCTGGAGTGTGGGGAGTGCCTTCTTTGTGGAGTTTGCATGTCCTCCCCGCAGTTGGGTGAGCATTCGAAAGATATGCGTAAGTGGGCGTGTCTTTCCTAAAGGTTGAACGTCGAGCTGGCAACTCGGTGTTCATGAAAATCTACTGCCAATCATTAGAGGACCGGAGTTCCGCTGTGGCGATCCCTAACCGGGAAAAGCCAAAAGACAACAACAACAACCTCATTAGGAGGGTTTGCCTTTTTGACATGTGACTTTTGGGAGGGCTATTCTGATGAAGTTTTGTTATATTCTTACGAAAGTGCTCAATTGATTTGAATAAGGAGGACCTTGAGGTTATCCTTGCTGGTTTTGGTGCGCTCTGCAGGTTACGTTTTTGTCTGCCTTGCTGGTTCTTGGTTTGTCTTTCATTTTTTATATCACAAAAACCTGGCATTTTAAGAGGGGTGTGTACACTTTTTATATCCACTGTATATGGGAGTGCTACAGAATCCTGAAAGCCCAAAATCCTGAAGACCAAAATCCCAAGACCAAAATCTCGAAACTTCAAATACTGAAAACTCAAAATACTGAAAACTCAAAATACTGAAAACACACAGGATACCAACACTTACTATATTCCAGCACAAGTACATACAGAAACATATTAACCTTCAACTATACACAGGGGGCAAGCTGCCCTGCACCCCCCATGTGGGAGGCTGCATCTCCTACACCCACTGCTACTTAAATATATCAACTCTGAGATGGCACTTCACTACACTAAGTGCAATCTCGGAGTTGATATATTTAAGTAGCAGGGGGTGCGGGGGGTGCAGGGGGCTTGCCCCCCTGCTTATACTTGGAGAAGAGTAATATGGTTTGTATTTTATATGTTTATGTATGTACTTGTGCTGGAATATGGCAAGTATTGGTATCCTGTGTGTTTTCAGTATTTTGAGTATTCAGTATTTTGAGTTTTCAGTATTTTGAACTTTTGAGATTTTGGTATCAAGATTTTGGTCTTCAGGATTTTGGGCTTTCAGGATTCTGTAGCGCTCCTATGTATATATATATATATATATATATATATATATATATATATATATATATATATATATGTGTGTGTGTGTGTGTGTGTGTGTGTGTGTGTTTGTGTGTACGTGTGTGTCTGTCTATCTATTTGGATCTAATTAAATTAGTTGAACACTACTTATGTTGACATGCATAATGTCAAATCAAATTGATCAACATTATGCATGTTGCCACTCTAATATGCTTACACCGAGAATTAATCTCATCATATGTAAAACTTAAAAAAAAAAAAAAAAAAAAAAAAAAAGCATAATTTTTTGCAGTGGGTCAATCCCCCTGCAACCCATGCCAATTATATATTTTAACTCTGAGATTGAATAATCCTTGGGGAAAGAGTGTATATTCTCCTACCTAGGGGTTGTTCATCTCTCATGCCTCTCAGTGTTCTGTTTATTCTACGAAATTGTGCTGATTAAACAGATGTCAAAACTATCATTTGACAAATGTAGACAGACATATATATATACACATATATATATATATATATATATATATATATATAGTGTGCCCAGCCTTTGTTTTGAGAGGACCTCAATTAAACAGTAGTGCTGCTGGGTGAGTTGATCTTCTGTTTCTTGTCTAGTGTAGAGTGGTCTCAGGTAGTTGAAAGCCAGAGCTAGACCTAATTTTCTAAATAAAATTGAAGGTCAAATCTAAAAAAAAATGATTAAAATAATGGTTTAGTCTAGGGTTTAGCACTGGCAGAAAGATATGCATTTCACCACACACACAAGCTTCCTCCTCCCTAAATGACACATCACATAAAATGCAGAACTACTTAAGAGACAATACCTGGCAGTATTACCACTGCTTCTTTGTGTTTTGTTTTTATTTTTTTTTTATTTTTAAATGTGCGATTTTATAAGTATGCATTTTTAATTTATGTGTTTTTACTTTTGTCAGGCAAAATGGCAAAGGAAAGGATGTTTCTGTTGTTAAAACTTAGGAAAGAGATGTTATATATTTGCACACTAGAAGAACTTCTTGAAACTTCCACCTTCTGTGTGGAGTCTGCATGCCCTCCTTGCATTTGCATGGGTTTTTTCCCATATTCCAAAGACATGTATCTGGAGCATTTCTCCCTGGGCCTCTGCTGAAAATGTATTATGTCCCAGTCAAACTTTCCCAGCAAACAAATGTTAAATAAATAAATAATTAAAAATAAATAAATTAAATATGACAGACAGAGGTAAGTAATACATGAAGGAAAAACAAACCGGAAATTCTTCCCTGGTTTGGCACCTATGTCTCTAATGGACACAGGCAACATGTAAATGGTTCATCTTGCAGGGCCCTGCTGTAAATGTTTCATCTGCCACAACCCTGCTTACACTTATCAAGGGTAACAGAACTTAGAGATTTGGGATGCATGCCTAGGCTTAAAAAGACCCTTTTGGTCATTAGCCTACTAAACACCAATGGACCTATGAACCTATGAACAGGGTATGGCTGTATACTAGCCATGGCGCACATCAGAAATACATACATACTGATGTACAAATCAGTGCTAAGATGTTGTAAACTGTGTGACAGTCATACCAGAACAGGTATTACCAATGGTAGGTGTATGTCAGATAACACTAAATAAGGAGTGCTGTCATTGCAGTACACAACAGATATCGAATACCATCATCCAGTAGGTCACCAGCAATGCAAGTGTCAGCCAAGCAACAGCAAGGATGATCAAATCTAAGTAAGGAAATGCAGGAGCAGACAATCACAGTACAAACTAGAAGGGAAAGATAAACTATAAACTAGCAAAAAAGTAATGTGGCTGTATAATAAACCAATTAGTATACACAACAGTAACACAGGAGAAATAGTATCCTTATGTAAAAAAACACATTCCATGTCAGAGGCAACAGAGATGGTTATTCAGGAATACAACGTAAATGCGTGACATGCAATGACATTGCATAAGACAAACAGAAAAAAGGCTCATCACACATACCCATACCAATGACATGGAATATGAAATAAAGGGCGATATTTATATGAATAATAAAAGGAATGCTCGCCTGTGCATAAGTGGGAAGTGTACCAATGTCTAAGTAATGCTCAACACACAAATATAACATAAACAGTGATGGAAGCTACACAACTGCCATCACCTTTTGTGCACATGTTTTACATGTGTATGATACCCAACATGGTGGCACAAGGTCATATTTCACCAGTGCACCTACATTACAATGATGACATGTTATAGGAAGGTGAACATATGCATTTACAGATGACATGTATGTATATGTGCAACATATAGGTTAAAGCTACATCAGTAGGCATAGAACAAAGCAGCACAGCCATAACTAAGGTGTGTCATTTCACATGAAAGTGTCCATAACACAAGATGGAATGCAAGGTCTTGCAAGGTACATTGAAGCAAATGACCTGCATCTGACAAATATGCATAGTGCATTGCAAATGACTATAAACATGTATGTGTGCAAATGACACAAAACAACACAGTAATGTGCAAGAATTAAACAGTAAATGGCATAGATACACAACAAAAGTAGGTTTGAATATTACATACCCATATATACTGCCATGCGGACATAATACAACAGGTGGCACAATCACCTTCAGTGATATAAATATCACAGTACATATGTAGGACTGATCAAAGGCCAGTCCTGTGTACATAAGTAAAGCAGAGTAAAAATGGAATAATTGCATGCAACCAGTCACATATCCCAAGGGTGGTTGTGTGTTGGTCATATTATAGCCATTCACATGCACATCCATGTAAGTCATTGCATATGTAATACAAATGCATACATATGGACATGTACTCTAGCCTGTGTATACATGTCTTAATATAAACTATGTTCAAAAAGACAGGTAAGTACCATAAGCAAGATACAAACAAAAACAGGAGTCATAAAAGACGCTACACAAAGCATAACATTTCTATATTCAATAAGGGAACATTGAATGTCAATGCAGTATGTGAAGGATACATGTGCAGATGTACATATCACAGTATTCTAAAACAACAGTAGTATTAAACAATAATTGCCAGCCCATGGCACAAGTAAGATCATTGTTCCAGTGAGACGGCATGACCCAACAATGTTACATAAGATAAATGTTCAAAGACATGACATGTTGAGCATACATATGACATCAAAAATCAACACACAAAGGGATGCACTACATACACACAAATAACATGTGCATATAAACATAATGTCTCCTATTCACATTATGCTAACTACAACCATCACATCTGTCACACACAGAGACAGAGTGTATTTGACAGAACAATATTATGCTGCACTGAATGCATAGGAGCACACACATATGTATACTGAAGGAATAGCACTCCTGCACATATGGAGCAATGCATGCATTAATCACACCATATGATGATCATGTAAATGAATGGTATTGCATGTGCCATTTGCTAATGTGTGTCATAATACTGCAACAGTAAGATAATGTCACATATGACCTGATATAGGCAGAGTTCATTATGATGTATGTTTGAAAAGCATAACCACAGTATGGAATGTGTGCACAATTGTTCCTATGCCATACAAACTGGAATAGTGAAAACACCATGGTGGAAGAATTACATATGTGGATCACACAGATAATACTTACACACCTGAGGGATCACCCTAGTGATCTCATGTAAATTCTACAAATGCCCCATGCCATGTACTGAAAAAAGTTGCCCATCAAGTGCCTCTTTTTTGTCTGGAACACATCAGTCATCACATCCTGGATCTGTTCCAGAAGGACTTCAGCCTGGTATGCTGGTGGACATGGTTGATACTGATTCACAGGAACATTGGCAAGAGCAGGTCCTGGACTGTTGTCATCATCCTCGTCATTATCTCTGTCACGATCCCCATCCTGGTCCTTGGAGTCCAACTTGAGTGGCAGTGAACTTGCATATTGTTGTCATCTGATTGGTGAAGTGGTATGGGTCCCACACTCTGTCACATTTCAACACGTGAAAAAAACATTATACATACATAAGAGGTATTAATTTCAAAATAATGAATATCTGAATATTTTGACATAAAGTACACAAAATCTATATATTTTAACTTATTTGTGTGATGTTACGTCATGGCCTTACCTTATCCAACTATTATCTGAGGTCAGGCTTATATACAAACCAAAATTAATTACAAAAGGTTGCTTAATGTACATCACAGTCATATGCCGAACATGTCCAAAATGAAGCACAATCATTCATAAGCAGGCATAAAAATGCATAATCTAGTTAATATACATTACTTGCATATATAAGCAAAAGTCATATGCAAGTCTGTTTCAAAACCTGTCATTAGTCATATGTGTAGGTATAGAGTACACACTGCACAATAAATGTTATTGAAGCATTATGAAAGACTTGAAAAGGAGGTCACCCTCACAACAGAGATATCTAGTTGGACATGATAAATGTCAAGTCTTCGTATATTGACACATCTATCTACTGCTTTACTGTATATATTGATGTGTCATATAACAAAATCAGCCTTGGGGCAGACATCTGCAGCAGCTAATTATTACTGTACTGTCAGATTTGCACCAATATAACTATAAACAATTATGTGTTATGCAAGTAACAACATCAAAATGTATTAAACAGCACATGTGTAATGTGTGCCCAAGTTACGTCATAATACAGTGCATTCATACTGGAACAATATGGTCATCAGATCTAACCCATAAGGTTTATTAGTACATCTTATAATAAAAGATACAAAGATGTAATAATATCAAATGTAATTTAACGAGCATGCACCATGTTAAATATCATAATATTCCTATACTGATTATATAAATAAAAGGACATAACACAGTAAGTGTGCCCATCATATGTTTTCATTAAGTTATGCAGATAATTTACATGGCATTTACTGCTCAGTTTTACAGACATGCTTTCATTGCTACATGTACAATATTGATACAACTCCTGTGTCAACAGTAGGCAGCAAATATATCAGTAATATACTAAACCACTCTAACCTACAGCAATGAAACTGAGCTAAATTCAAATATGTGTTCCATAAGAGCAACTCTTTAGGGATATGTCACTTATACTTTACTCAAAGTGTCAATATAACATTAAAAATTATATGTTGAATCAGTATTATGTGCAACTAATGTTTCAGATTAACATATTATGAGTAAAAGATGTGTGATAAAAATGTATTTTATAATTAACAATCAATGGTGCAGTCTAAATTAGTATGCAAATCAGATGAGCAATGCAACATGGTTAATGGGGTGACATCACAACATGATAAAATCAGAATAGAATTTGAATGGTTTCAAGAAACCATACAAAGTAAGAAGCACAGCAATTTCACGTAATAGCTAGAAAGCATATGTATGACACACATACATAACCTTCCCTTAACAAATACATCACTGTCACTGTCTCCATTGGTATTATACCTACATATGTGCATGCACAAATGAAAACATGTATTGATGACCACAAACATAATATTCAACACCACAGAAACACAATAAAATTAGAAATGGCTTGGGAGAGAATAAGGACAGAAAACTGTATGCAAGGTAGTGTTACACAAACCATCAAAGAACAGTTATGCATTGTTGTGGAGCCCAAGCAGTAAATGACAATCAAGGTCTGTCAACAGCACAAAAACCATAAATCAGCGTACAGCCATTCAATAATAGAATAGGCAGACTCTACAGAGTGAAAACCACTACCATACATATATGTTGACAGCTACATCCTGTTCAAACAGCAGTAACAATAAAATCAAGGTTTTATGCTATGCTGCACTAGTTGCAAACCAACACATACACCAAACTTATATATCTCATGGTTAAGTTAAACACAATATGCCAGATGAACACAGACATCTATCATTTAGGGTGTGCCAACAAACAGCACACAACCTTAATGCAAAAAACAAAACCTATTAATAACACTTAAAAAAAAAATTGCACCAAATTGTGTATACATCAATGTAATTCACAATAAATCACAATGTAGTCCACAAACTTCACAGATGCATCATGGGAAGTTTATCATAATATTAACATGTCTGAATGTCATAGGACTACACATCTATACTTGCAGAATGAAATACGCTAAAACCATTTTTGGAGACATAAAGGTGGAAAGTAATAGCACATACCTCTCTTCCTCCAGTGCTCCTCAAGCCTGTGCATGCTTTCTATTAACAGAGCCTGATTTCTGGCATGACCTTCAACAGCTACAAACAGAAAAATATATGAAGTATTACAGCAACAGAAGGACTGTTATAGTCTAGTACATAATGACTACTATGTACAACAAAAGAACAGTGAAAAACATAGTTATTATAATGTGTTAGCAAGTAGTGATATACAATACAACACAATACTGCTTTTTGCACATGCAGCCATTAATGCTTCAGTCTCAATAGTGCACACACATGAGGATAACTGCTGATAAACTGGAAGAAGCCAGATTCAAACCTACAACTTTTACCTATATTCACACACTAAATCAGACCTCAACTTGACTAATCAATCTTTGCTGTGATTGTAAGAAGTGATGGAAGTTAAATATCTTTCATTTGAGAATATGTGAGTAAAGCATTAACTACACTAACAATTTTGCAAATCTAAGAAGAAATTGTGTAAGTGTGCATATATACCTTACTAAATGGGCAAAGACCGACAAATACACACATTTATTGTATGCTGGACTTACTGTGGTGTCACATCATAATAAATAAAATGTGTATACATGTATGAATGATAACTCAATGTTGCAATTGTACATATTCATGAATACAAATAAATATCTACACATGTACATATATGGCTATATATAGGTCAACAGATATAGACATATGTGTAACTGCACATTTGTCTTTTTTATATGGACATGTACATACATATTTTAGCCAACCTTGAATGTGTGTGCATTTATGACATGAGGAGTAAAAGAAATTACAAGTGCTGCCATGTGAATTACAGAAGATGCTATGCACATTTAACGTCACAATATACATAATACATCTAGATTGCCTTGCGCAACATGAAATGTACACATCTATAACATAAATGAATAATAGAGTGGGTCAAAAACAGTAACCCACATAACACATTTTCTGCAAGTCAGTCATGCCTGTGTGAGAATATTCAAGCTGTCAAAGTCACATGTAATGTCTGTGGTAAGAGTTGAACACCAAAACTATGTCATCACAGTGCCTGTAGCAATACCTGTTAGCTATAACATCTCATGTATTCAATACATATCATGTAAGGTAGTCATTTATGATGTCAGCATTCTCACAAAAGAGAGGGATGTCAACATGCAATACTGTCATTTATACCTAACTAGTTTCTACATTATGTTAAGCATATGAATAAAAGTTAACATTTAATTATAAGTATACATATCCATAAGTAATGCAAATATAAGTACATCACTGTACACATATATCATAATATATTACATTCTGGAAAAATCTGTGGATATGGACAAAATGCACATTTCTCCACAGTATTTATTTATTGGCATTTGATTACTGGGATAGTCCACTGGGCCATAAGAGCCCATTTTCAGCGAAGGTCTGTGGATAAAAGCTCCAAGTACATGTTACAAGCTTGAATAACTAAGTTACGTTGTACATAATATCACAGTATATATACTTATATAGTTTAAAGAAAAGACACACATTTACATATAGAAACAATTTCAACAGTATTGCATAGATCATTCCATAAAAATATAAAAAGTAAACCAGTATAAAACAGCCATCTTACATATTAACCATCTTTATCTGTTACTCCTTTCTTTATCCCCAAAATTCACCCCCTCTCCCTTTCTCATCCTACTCTTTTCCTTCTCCCCTTACTACCTCTTAACCTTCCCATATAAAAGCTTATGCTATAGAATAACAGCACTAATACTATGTGTGAAGTCCACATTAATATACAGGAATAATAAACAGTACTGCATAATTGTCAATACAACAACAAGGGGTGCAACCATATTGGATCTGCTCCTCACTAATATGGGAGAGTCCTGCACACCCAGTAGTGTCATGTCTTCTTTGGTATGGTCAGAATACAGAATGGACTCCTTTAAAGAAAAAAAATAAAACCTGAAACCCATGCTAACTCTGGAATATTCATGAATGACTCTAAGGCTAACTTCCTACTATTAAGTGATAACTTGGCAAATTTATTAAGGCCCCATAAACCATGAAACCACTGCTGTCTACACAGAACTGTTCATGGAAGTCCTATACAAGCATGTGAATAGCTACATAGATGCAGATGTAATCACAAGGAAGAAGTATAGAACTGACTCAAACAACTAGCCACCCTGGTGGAATCATAATGGGGTGTATAACAGAAGAAAGGAAATCATGAGACAAAATAGGAGGTGCAGCACCCAGCAGGATAAAACAACTCTCATCAAACTCAGAGGACATATAAAGTCTAACAAGCTAAATTTGAGGTAAACATGGCTGCCCAGGCCAAGAACAACCACAAGGTGATCTTTAGCTATGTCTGCAACCTCAAAGGCAATACACTATTGTGTGCAAGATCATTGTAAATGGAGCCACCTATACTGAGTGTATAAATTGAGAGATAATAAGTCAGCAAGCAAAGGAAGGTAGTATTGTTGGAACTGAATTAATCCTCAAGTCTTAGTGAGTATCTTCATGAGGTGGACCCTGTTTTTCAAAAAATTTCTCCAAGGCAACATTGATATATAAACTGTATTTTATTTAGCATATATCATGGACATAAGTAGGTTAAAAATAAAAATGATAGCAGGGTGCACAAGACCCATAATAAAAAAGTGCCCAATCCTGGTTGGTGTACTGGTGCCAGGACTGGGAGAAAATAACAGTGTAGAATCCTCAAGACAAAAACATTCCTACAATGGGGCTAGGCCAAGCCCAGGGGGCAGTTGCCCCCACTCCCATTGTAGAAGGAAGTAGTAGTCCACAGAAATCACAAAAATTCTTAGGCCAAAAAAGATCCATAAAGATAATAGTGTGGAGTACTGAGGAGAATAAAGAAATTATGCATTGTTACTATTAAGCAAAAAGCCTGGAATTTCCAGACAGAAGAAATAAAAAAGATTACAAGAGAAATTATAGGAAAGACAGATATTTTCACGAGAAAAACTGCCAGATGCTTCATATGAAAATCTGTGTTCATCAATACAACAGATTTATGAAAAACATTATATAAACCAGCAAATATTGAGTGGTTTGGGCAAAGAAACAACTGAGGAAGTGTAAAAATATAAATAAAAAAATCTAGAGACTTTTAAAAGGTATAAAACAGAAATTTGGACATGGGAAAGAAACAAAGATCTGATATGGTGCAATATTTATGCAAAGGAGAAAGCCAAATTAATCAATACAAAAAAGGCAGCCTGAAAGATATTCAAAGAGAAATACAAGCAAAGGCATCCAGATATGGAAATTTTCACAATACAAAAATAAGATCACAAAGAGGAAACGAACAACAGAAGATTAATAAAGTAGAAGTTAAAAAAAATAGAAGCTGAGGTTATGGAATACCTGTGAAGTGAAGATTTTAGTGTACAAAGTCTAATACAGGTTATATCACAGCATGATGGAACAAGGAGTCCCTCAGTTAAGGAGAAACAAGAGGAGCAAGAGACATCGGAAGAAGAAATATGGACATTATTTATTTATTTTATATTTGGTTACCGGGAAAGTCCAACTGGGATAAGACCCATTTTCAGCGGAGGCCCAGGGAGAAAAGCTCCACATATAGAGATTATACAAAACTTATTCAAGAAATTATACAAAACATAAAATATATATATATATATATATATATATATATATATATATATATATATATATATATATATATATATATATATATATATATATATATATATATATATAATGTATGCCAGAAATTACATTCTGTGCTACTATAGCTGACATTTGTATTATACAATCATCTGATATAATTCCTTATTGTATTGTAGACATTGTAGGTTCTCAAATTAAGTTGAGGAAGGCTTTGTAGGGGGGAATGTAGATAGAAAAAGATGAGGTTAGAGATTATCTAGACATGAGAGAGAGCATAGATTATGAGAAATTGGGATACAGGTGGACAGTAGTCTCTCCTTTGATAATCACATCGTCACAGTAGTCAGGAAATCCTTCTACGTGGCACACCTCATCACAAAAGGTTTCTCATCCAGAAAAAAAGAGGTCATTGTTCCCCTCTACTCATCACTCATTAGACCCATTATAGAGTACAACACCCCTTTTGGTATGTACCTCATAAGACATCTACAACAACTTGGAAGGTCACAGAAATACCTCACAAAGAGGATTACCGGCCTCAAACAGATGCCCTACGCAGACCGTCTCAAAAAACTCCAGCTTTACTCCATCACATATCGCCTACTCAGAGGTGCTCTCTGCCTAACATACAAAGCTATGTCAAACCCAGAGTTGCTGGACATGCTCCACTTAAAGAAATCCCAATGCCACCGAGCTGCATGCTCTAGGGACCTAAACCTTGTGACCACAATAAACAGAACATGCTGGAGGGATAGATTCCTGTCCCAGAGACTTCCCATGCTCTAGAATAAACTGCCTATCTATATTAAACAAAGCTCCATTAGCACTCTTCAAGAAAAATCTTGATGATTGGATGGGAAATAGGAAATTCACCCCAGGGATCACCTCTGTGGCTCTGCTCGACAGTGGCACAGGAAAATAATTTTTTTGGGTGGCAAAAGCCAGGGGACCTTTTAGGCTGGGCTTGTACAGGCCCCAGGGCTGATAGCCTAGTACCTACCTATGAACCTATGAACCTATGAGGTGGTCAGGGAAGAAGAAAAAGTATGACCAGAAGCTATTGAAAACTAGTTAGCCAGGAGTAGTACAGGAGCAAAGCCAGGGGTAATTAAGATCATTTTAAGAATCTTTTTGAATTGATTGGTATTTGTGTTGGTTCTGATGCTGTGAGGTAGTGCACTCCACCGTATTACTACACAATGAAAAAATAGTGAGTTCTCTGCCACATTAGTGGATTTGGACACTTGTAGTAGACATGTAGTAGACTTGTAGACATAGGAAAGAAAAAGAAATTTAATATGGTGCAAGATTTATGCAAAGGAGAAAGCAAAACTAATCATTGCACCAAAGATATTTGAAGAGAAATACAAGCAAAGGCATCAGGACATGGAAAATTTTCCAATACAAAAAATAAGAAAACAATGAGGAAAAGTAGAAAAGAATATTAGTAATGGAGAAGTTAAAGAAACAGAAACTTAATTTATGGATTATCTGCAAAGTGAAGAATTTAGTGTACAAAATTTTATTCCAATAAATTCACAGCAGAATAAAGCAATTTATCCGCAAATGAAAGACAAACCAGTGGAGCGGGAAATATCTGTTCACTTGACTTATGAAGATACTTTGGAGTCTTCCATAAGAAACATTCAGTTGGAATCGCACAGCAAGGGAAGGAACAGGAAACTGTGGCAACTCTGATGCAGTCAATGTGGAGTGATAGTCCAGTGAGTTCCCATATGACAGAGTAACGGATGACACAAGATGAAACTGAAGAGAATATGGCACAAGAAGATGCTCTGGAGCTTTCTATAGAATGCTCACAGGAAGTAGAGAACAAAGAATGTGCCTCATTTTGGAAGAAAATGATCTAAGAGAAGAGTTACTTGATTTAATAGAGATGGCCAGACATATTAAGGTAAATGAACGTAACAGACTACAGAAACTCAATAAAACTCAAAAAGTTAGAAGACTGATAAAATTAATGAACATAGTAATTAAGACTGTTCATAGAGATTCATGCGATATAACAGAAGTAAAGAGGGTATATTACTTTGCAGCTAAATTAATAACAGATAAAGTCTTACCGCAAAAACACAGGGCAGTAAGGAAAAGGAAGGGGAGAAACTAAATGCCATCATGGGAGTATCGAATGCAGAAAACTATAAAGCAGTTATAAAAAGTGCCACTGTTATAAGAGTATAGAAGAGAGAACAGATCAACAAAAATACTCATACAGCTAGACATGATAAAAGTAATGAGCAGTATATCAGAACAGATCAGGATCTATTGTGCACAAATAATAATCTAAAAATATCAGCACAGGCAGAAAACCTTAGTAAATATGCAGATAAATATAAAGGAAAAGTACAAAATAATCAATTCATTGATGACTCAAAAAAGTTTTATAGAAAATTGGGAAAGAAGGCAAAAGGAATTGAAACACCACCAAAAAAGAAGAAACAGATATTTTGGAGAAATATCTATGAAAATCCTGTGGGACATAACAAATATGCTAAATGGATAGAAGAAGTAAAAGAAAGAATAAGAAGTTCAAATGTATAGGATATGAAATGGGATGAAGTACCAGCCAGAGAAAAAAAAAATTAAGAAAAGCTCCTAATTGTAAACCTCAGGCCCAGATGCAGGTTCCGACTTCTGGCTAAAAGTATTAAACATTTTTACATGAAGATTTAACCATTATTAAGAACTATTTATATGCACACCCCTAACAGACACCAGCCTGGTTAACCACAGGAAAAACAATACTCTTACTTAAGAGTGAAACTGCAAGCTATCCTAAAAACTATAGACCAATAACTTGCTTTCTGCAATGTATAAGCTATACACTGGAATGGATGCTGACAGGGTTTATAGTCATTTAAAAGAGAACTTAATCATGGCAATAGAACAAAAAGGTAACAAAAGAAAGTCATATGGAACAAAGGGTGATTTGTTGTTAAATAAAGTCATAATGGAGAACTGTAAAAAGGGGAAGAATCTAAGTATGGCATGGCTAGATTTCAGAAAAGCATTTGACGGTATCCCAAATTCATGGATAAAAGAGTGCTTAAGAATGTATAAGATACACCATACAATGATCGATTGCATTACAGTGACAATAAAATAGTGACAAACCACTTTGCAGTTAAGCCATGATAAAGGACAAATTGTTATTCTACTTATAAAAATTCAAAGGGGGATGATTCCAGGGCAGCTCTTTGTCACAGTTGTTCTTTTGACTTCCCCTTAATCCATTAATCTGTCTATTTAACAGATTAGGTCATGGCAACAATTATGTTCCCAGAAAACAATAAAGTGTAAAGACTTCTCATCTTCTTTTTGTGCGTGATTTAAAACTGTATAGTTCATCAGATGAAGAACTGAAAGTGCAACTGCAAGTAGTCAAAACTTCAGATGCTATAAAAATCTCATTTGGTCTTAATAAATGTGCAAAAACAACCTTCAAAGCAGGAAGTCAACAGTACCAAGAAAGCATCAGTTTGGGATAGTCATGTGATATAAAAGAACTTCAACAAGAGGGAGTGTATAAATATTTGGGAATTGATGAAAGATCAACAATAAAACATGAACAATTGCGAAAAAAACTTGGGGATATTTTAGAAGACTAAAATTAATACTATAAATTGCATTGGAATCTAGAAACAAAGTCCAAGCTATAAACCAATTTGCTCTTCATGTGCTAATTTACAGTTTTGGAGTGATTGACTGGCCCCAAAAGGTGTTAGATAGGATAGACAGGAAAACAAGAAGGATGTTCCATGCGCATCAAATCTGTATACCAAGACGACATATACCCCATTCTGAAAGAGGTATGGGGCTCATTGAAACTGATTACATGTACAGATCTGCAGTCATAGGACTGTATACATATCTGCTGACCTCAGAAGACCCAAATGTAGTGAAAGTATTACGACATGAATAGAATAAGTGTAAGATGACTTCCCTGATTAGTTTAGCAGAAGCATATCAGCATCAAGTGGGAATGGAAATCAATCCAGAAGAATATAAAAATCAGGCAGCAACTGAATGCACCAAAATACAAAAGACAGAATATAAGGTAAAAGATCAGATGAGAAGGCAAGAAATGTGGAAAAGGCATAAATATAGTTGCAAGTGCAGAAAATTCCTGGAACATACTCATGTTGATTAGGATCTTCCACACGGATGATTAAGAAGAGGTGAATTTAAACCAAAAGATGAAAAGTTAATATTGGTGGCCCAGGCTAATGGACTATGTACGGTTTACAAAGTCCATCGAACATGTCAGAGAAACAGACATATGCAGGTTTTATAAAACTGAATTGGAAACAATTGCACATCTTTTTGCTGGTATTGATATACTAATGACAAAAGGACTGCATACTGAAAGATAAAGTAATGTGGCAAGACTATTGCATTGCACATTGTGCAAACATTATAATACTGAAGTAACTGAAAACCACTGGAAATATGAGCCATAAAGCATTGTAGAAAATTATGAAGTATATATCACATGGGATCACCCATTACTAACAGTTCAAAAAATAGATGCAAGAAAACCAGATATAGAAGTCCGTGAAAAGAAGACAAAAGTAGCATTGATCACTGAAATTGCTACACCTATTGACTACGGTATACATGCATTTACGGGAACAGGCGATGTCCAACCGTGAACATGTCGAATGTAGAACCCCAGGATCGCGGAATGTCGAAGCTACAGATGTCAAACCCAAGATTACCGAATGCCGGCCAGGCTACTATGCTCTCCTCTCGACCCATGGTAGCGCTTGTTGTGGCGGTTGTGTGATCAGGAATTTCAAATTTGACATTGTGCATGACATTATGAGCATTCGTGTGTACGAGATTCGACATTTAGGTTCGGAATTCCGACAGATCGACCTTCAGTCGCGCAACCAAATGCATGTAAACCATTGACTACAGTGTCTTATGTACAGTGGGACACAAAGTAATAATATACTAGGATTTGCAGGCAGAAATAAGACCAGTGTGGAAGAAGGATACCGAGACAGTTCCAATAGTAGTAGGAGTAATGGGTCTTATAAAAAAGAATTTACCATTGCACTTAAATATGTTACCGATAAATGTAACTCCATATGAATTGCAGAAGGAGTCTTTACTGGGCACATTGTGGGTGTTGCAAAGAGCACTTCTGGCTAACATCAAATACTGAAGCAATATTAATTTCAAGAGCTTTAATTATACTTATATTTAGGAATGGGTTCCATTCCTGTAATGGTATTACAAACCCAATAAAACTTGGAGAAATTAAAAAAGGCAGAAGATATAACAAACCTACTGGCCAACAAACTCAGCTCCAACTTTACCCCTCTATCCCCATTAACATTCTCTCAGGAAACACCATCAAATATAACTCCCTTGCTATCACTAGGGAAGAGGTCCTTAATGCTCACTCTAATGCTAAGAACCCTGCATCAGTGGGCCCAGACAATATTCCAGGATGCCTTCTGAAAAGCATGAAACATAATCTATCAGGCCCTCTAGAACTGCTATTTATCTGTAGCATCAAAACAGTCTTTGTGTCTCATGAATGGAGAACAGAAACAGACATCCCTCTGCACAAATATAGTCCCTCTACAGGCCTGAAAACTACAGACTCATAAGTCTCACTAGTCTCACTAGTCTCACATGCAAGGCCATGGAAAGAATTATCATGGAAATTATCCGTAATGGCACAGGAAGCCTTCAGACACTGGGCCCAACCCAATTTAGTTTTATTAAGGTCAGTTCATGCCTACTCAGTCTGGTGGACTTCTTTAAGAAGGTCACCAAAACAATGGATGAGGGGAAAATGATTCACACTGCCTACCTTGACCTGGCCAAGGCATTTCACATAATCCCCCACTCAGGCATTATTGACAAAATTTAAAAGGTTAGGTACAAGCCCTTATGTCACCCACTGGATAGCCAGCTGGCTCACAGACAGAACACAGGAAGTTAGAACTGGGGAGTCCATCTTTATAAAGAAGCCAGTCACAAATGGAGTCCCTCAGAGATCAGTCCTGGGACTGCTCCTTTTTAGCATTTACTTCTCTGAAGTCAAGGCCAGCATCAGTGGCCTCTGGCTGACTAAATGTACAGATGATTGCAAATTAGGAGCTGTCATTGAATCACCCACCACACAATTGTTCTCCAGGATGGGCTGGCACAGACAAACAGCTAGTGCCAGAGCCATGGATTAAAATCAAATGCCAACAGGTGCATACTAGTATCTTTCAGGAAGTCATGCACCCCTTGTATCATATTAACAAAACACCCCTAAGATTTGACCTAGTAGTCAGGGACTTGGGGACACCCATAGACAGTAATTTAGCCTTTGACACCAAGTGTCTTCAACAGTGAGGAAATCATTCTATACTGCGCAACGTTGTAAACAAAGGTATAGCATCTATGTCCAAAGACGTCATTGTTCCACTGCATTCTTCACCCATCAGACCTGTCATTGAGTGCAATGTCCCCTTTAGTATGTACCTAACCAGGCATATCCAACAAATAGAATGCTCACAAATGTTCATCACTACAAAATCCAGAGCATAAGTAACATATTCTAAGCAGAATGCCTCAAGGCCCTATCTCTGTATTCTGTCTCCTGTAGGCTGTTGAGGGGATATCTATTCCTAGCATACAAGGCATTGTCAAAACAAACAGCACCAGAATTACCCTTCATAAAGACTTAAACTTTGCCTGTGATATAAATATGACCTGCTGGACAGACAGGTATGTATCCCAGAGACTGTGCCTTCTCTGGAATAGGCTCCCTATTCTTGTGAAGCAGAGTTCCTCCTAACCCAATTCAAGTGCAACTTGGACAATTGGATAAGGAACTAAAAATTCATCCCTGGTTTGGCACCTTTGTTTTTAATGGATACAGACAGCCTGTAAATGGTTCATTTTTCAGGACTCTGCTTGTAAAATTTCATCTCCCAGACTCCTGTTTACACTTATCAAGGGTACTTTTCAGAGATTTGGGATGCATGGCTAGGCTTAAAAAGGCTCTTGTAGTTGTTAGCCTAATAAACACCTATGAGACTATGAACCTATAATGTTTCCACTGGCCCAGTACAGCTGTGGATAACTTCAGAATGCATTGACAAGCAAATGTAAACTTTAAAGATGACAACATATCATTCTTCCATGTAAATTAATATGAGGATTACAGATATTCATTGAATACACTTGAAATACAATGTATCACCTAAACACATATGCTTACTACATACATATATGATAATGTAGGTGTTAAGATGTGGCATTTGTAACTTACAGTAGGCATCAGGTGGCTGGCATCAAGTTTTTGCAACCATCCTGTGAAGATCTTCCATGTTCCTCCAGTTTAGATCATCATAGCAGTGGTGGCCCTGCATGCCAGTATGGTAGATCCCACTTTATCTGAGGTGCTCCCTCAGTATCTGCTTTTTTGGATCAGTGAAAGGTTTCTTGGGTGTGCTTGCATTGTCTGGTAATGTCCAGCATAGACCGTGAGCATCCACATTGTCTCTTCTCCTTTCCAGTTTGGCACCCCCACTCATTGATGCCACCTCTCAGTTGATAGAAGCCTTTTTAAAACATCTTTCAAGAAATGCTGATTGAGGTCCCCCTCAGTTTGGAGTAGCAATGGTATACTAAGAATGTGTACGAATATTATATATAAAGGTAGTGCATATAGGGTGGTAGCAGACTATTGGAGGGGATTAGGCATGTGCTACAGATATTCCCATTTATTGATAGCCACCCCCCAACCCCCTCCCCCCCACACACACACACACACTGGGCAGTGGTGCTGAGCACTCTATACTTATGGCCAGCTATTGTTGTATGCATCACGATTCAAGAATTTTCAGGGATGTTTAGTAATGGGATTCCAAAACATTGAATACTAGTGAGCCACATTAATTATGTATGGTGCAAATGGTACTTAAATGCTGTGTGCACTTAGCTAACCTCGCTCTGGGATATAGCTGACTAAAAGCTAGCTTCCAAAGATAAGATGTCACCTGTTTACATTGCTGTTGTGGAACACAGTGCTATTATCACTTACCTATATTCATAGTATGATGTGTAAAACAACTGAAACATATTTTCATCCATATGTTATGCGTGATCCTCTGCATTACAATCTGTCTGCTACGTAAAGGATGGGGGTAGACTTCAACAATATGCATGCATATAGGTACATGCCCATCACTATTATGGAGGTTTTCTCCATATGCAGTTGTAATGTTATAAACAAACCAGCCCTAGTGAATTACAGATACAGATAGAATCCACATTAACCTATAACATTTGAAGTAGGTTAGTAGAAAATGATAACTGAGGTTGTCTGCAGGTTATATGCTCAGGGACTGATTTATCGATACTCTTTGATGCTTAATCATATAGTGGTAGTTCTGCCTGCATTCAATGGGATATAGTCAGCATCAAGATGGCTTAGCATTTATGTTGCTTGTTGTTGTCATATGTAGCCCACCCTATACAACTTGTCATTTTCATAAGTTAATATTTTACTGCCTTATTTCTGTAATATTTTCAGTAGTTGAGTTGTTTACCATATCATGAAGGTCACATTAGTGATGCTGTCTGTCACTGACTGCAACAACATTTGTGATGCATCCTACATGCTTGAAGCATAATTGTTAGGTGTGTTTGGATGTACATGCAACTGTGGAACAGCATTGCTATACTACTGAAGTTGTGGCACTTTGGTTATGCATGGGACCCTTGTTTGTCATAATATCCACTGACTTAGTTTCAAATGACATATCCAAACATGTGGAATGGATTAACAGCTGTGCACATGTATGCTGATGCTGTTGGGGGATATGGATCACCTATACAGACATGTTTTTATGATATAGATGACACAATTGTTTTGCATGGCTATGTAATGTGAATAAGAGGTGGCCATTTGTTTGATATATGCTTTGAACATTATCATGCCAATGTTAACCCTTATATAAAATCTAAGAAGTGTGTATCACCCAGTCTCTCAAATGTCCAGCTAAAATAGGATTAGCAATTTTTTCACCTCATGAAAATAAAATAATTGTAGGGATCCTGTGCTAGCATGGTAAGAACCTGCTCAGACAGATGGTTAATACTGTATAGAGAAATCAGCTGTGGGCAAATCTTACACATATATGATCAATGCTATGGGTGCACACAACAGATTCAGGGAGGCCTGCTGGTGATATTGTTCTGATGTGATCTTCCACGCAGCCAACAGACTCCACCGCTACCTGAAGATGAGGAATGCCACTGCAGATGGGTTGCCATTGCCTCCCCCAGATAAAATAATGAAGCTCCTCATCTCCCATCATATCACTTGACAGGATCACTGGATACTTGGGTGAGGTATTGAGGTAGGTGTTCCATGACATAGAGGTATGTCCAACATTCACAAATACTGCACCATATATCAATTCCTATTCACAATTCTTACTATAATCTTATATTTGTGTTACAGAAGTAGAACTGTACTGTAACTGTGACAGCACACCTGACACAGATGCATAATGTAAGTGTTATAGCATATTTTCTTATGGTTCTGGCTGTCCTTGCCAGGACTAGATACATGCATATATAACACTGTCTGCAACATGTGTAATGTTGTGTGTTTCAACTGTATAGCTACATCATCACTGGGACAGTGGCACCACATGTTATGTAAGCATCTCCATATGCTGTGATCCATAGTTTTCTGTGCCTCTGCCTCCTGTTATGACTCAGAAGTATTCTCGCATGTTTTGTTTGTGTGCCATTTTAACTTACAGATACATCTATGTGAGGCATGTTCCTTGAATCATAAAATACAGATAGACCTGGTAATGTTTTTCATATTGTTGCTATAGTGGAATGCTGCTTGGCAGAGCTGTGATCTATGATATTAATGTTGGCTTGTTCCATACACAGGTACATCCTCATGACATCAGCACCATTTGTCATGAAAGTGTCTCCATATTCTGCTATTGTGTTGTTTGTCTCTGTCTCCTGCTCTGAAGGAGATGTACACACATTTATTTATTTATTTATTGATAATTGCTGACCGGGAAATGGTTCAGAGACCAATTTTCAGTGGAGGCCCAGGGCAGAAAGCCCCACATAACAGTTCAAGCATAAAAATTCTTCATATAAATTTATCAAAATAGAGATAAATTGTAAACTAGAAGTTAAAACTAAAACAAAGAGTAAAAAGGTCACACAAATAACCAACTGGTTAAAAAACACCAAAAGAAAAATCTAGCAAAGCAAGACTTCTAACTGTGTGATACCTTAAACCTCTTGCATCAGAGGCCTCATGGGATATATGCAAATCACCCCTTTAAGGATATCAGGTGTTTCAGCTAAATGGCAATTCTGAACTAGAAGTTAAACTAAAAACAATGACAAAATTAATACCTAGCACATTGATAGTGATCAATTTAGAAGGTTAAATAAATGGTGCAGAGTCGAGTAAATTGTAAGGATTGTCAGTCTGATTCACATACGATTACAAAGAGGTAGGAAAAGAAAAGGTAGAGTTAGACACTAAGCGTATGTGTTGACACAAAGATATATAGACTGACACAGGGATTTGGACGTATAGTCATAGCAATATTTAGTGGGAATACATGTTAATTAGTTTGCACTAGCAACAGAAAGGAAGTAGTGATGGAGTTCGGGACAGTGGATTTACATGAAATTATGGTGGTTTTGGATTCTTTAAACAGGTACAGATATGATTGTTAAGGTAGTGGGACTTTAGCTTTGAAGATATTTATGGAGTCCAGCTGAGTGATGAAGGAAGGTAGATTGTTTGAGTACTTAGTAATCTTATAAGAATATAGGCCCTGACCGTCTCTCTTGTTGGGTTTGGACATACTTAAAAGCTGCTTATTTGTGGAACATAGGTTACGGGTTGGGATATATGTTTGTAGGATAGGATGGAGTGATCGGCAGTTATATGGTTTGTAAATGAGTTTATGGGCAAAAGTAAGCTGTGTGTAGTGTAGCTAGTAAGGGAATTCAAGACAGTTTGATTTAGAGATAGCTTGACAATGATGTGATTGGCTAGTCATTCATGAGAAAACTTTGCTATTTTGTAGTAGCAAGATTCTAGTTTATTGCTCAGTGATGTATGGAGATTTGTGAAAATGGGACTGCCATAGAGGAGAGAAGGAATAAGTAGAGTGTTGGTAAACTTTATTTTGGTAGGTTTGTCTAAGTAAAGTTTGTGACGGTAGAGTTTACCTAGTTTGAAGTGTTTTTTTATTGTATTCAAAATATGGCCTTCAAAGGCAAGTTTGTCATCAGTTGTTATTCCTAGTAGTTTTGCTGTTTTGACTTGTTCTATTATTGTGTTTTTTGAGAGAGAATTTTGAAGTCAGAATGCAGTGCTTTTGATGAAAATAACAAGAGCTTAGATTTTTTGGGGTTCAATAATAGTTGGGCATTAGTTAGCCATATTTCTATGGATATGAAGGTGGTTTGTGTAATATTTTGTAGGTCGGATAAATTACTAGAGATTGAGATTATGGTAGTCATCAGCATACTGGACATGGGTACTTTGTAGGAATGCTTTGTAGAGATCATTTATGAATATATTAAAGAGAAGTGGTCCTAAAATTGAACCTTGGGGAACTCCTGTATTATCATCAAGGTGGTCTGAAAGTTTTTTTTTGCCATTTGTCTGCTTGTTTCCTGGTTCGCATGTAGCTAGAAAAAAGTGAATGTATTTGGGGAGCAGCCTATGGTTTCTAGTTTTTGTGTTAAAAGCCTTCAATAGATCCAACAGAATCACAGAGGTAAAAAGGCCTGCATCAAGGTCTTTAAAAACAGTCTCTGTAAATGATAGTAGGACTGTAGTGGTGCTGTGCGAAATCTATGTTGGTTGTCGGCAAAAAGGATGTGGTTTAAGTGATACTGTAAAAATTGGGCATTTATACATTTCATTGATTCATAGGTTCATAGGTAGGTACAAGGCTATTGGCCCAAGGGCCTAAGTAAGCCTAGCCAACAAAGTTCCCTGGCTTACACCAACCCAAGAAAGTTAATTTCCTGTGCCCATGTCAAGCAGAGCCACAGAAGTGATCCCCGGGGTGTATTTTCAATTTCCCATCCACTCATCAAGATTTTTCTTGATGAGTGTTAATAAGGAACTTTGCTTGACATAGATGGGTTGCTTCTTCCAGAGTAAGGAAAGTCTCTGGGACAGGAATCTATCCCTCCACCAAGTCCTGTTTATTGTGGTGACAAGGTTTAGGTCCCTAGAGCATGTAGCTCGGAGGGATTGGGATTTCTTTAGGTGTAGCATGTCCAACAGTTCTGGGTTTGACATAGCTTTATATGTTAGGCAGAGATCACCTCGGAGTAGGCGATATGCTACAGAGAAAAGCTGGAGTTTTTTGAGACGATCAGTGTAGACATCTGTTTCAGGCCAGTAATTCTCTTTGTGAGGTACTTCTGTGGCCTTTCCAGCTGCAGCAGATGTCTTGTGAGGTACATTCCAAAAGGGGCATTGTACTCTATAATGGGTCTAATGAGTGTCGAGTAGAAGGGAACAATGACCTCTTTTTTCCTGGATGAGAACCCTTTTGTGATGAGGTGTGCCATGTAGAAGGATTTCCTGACTACTGTGGCAATGAGATTATCAAAGGAGAGACTACTGTCCACCTGGGTCCCAACGTCTCTTATCACACATTCAGTGTTAAGAAGATTGCTGCCTATGTGATAGTTCATGGGTACAGAGATTTTACCAAAGGGGATAACAATGCACTTTTTGGCATTGAGCTTGAGGCCATGCCTCTGACACCAGGCATCTGTCTGAGTGAGGCCCTTCTGTAGGATGTCCATATTATTTGGGGATTCGACTATAGCTCCTAGTTTGCAGTCATCTGCAAACTTCATTAACCAGAGGCCTTCTGTGTTAGCCTGTACTTCAGAGAAGTAGATACCAAACAGGAGAGGTCCCAGGACTGAACCCTGTGGTACTCCACTTGTCACTGGTTTGAAGTCAGATTTGGAGTCTGCAGCTTTTACAGTGTGGGTTCTATCAGTGAGCCAGTTGGCAACCCATCTTGTGACATAGGGATATATACCAAGTTTTGTGAGTTTAGCTATATCTCCAGAATGGGGGATGGTGTCGAAAGCCTTGGCAAGGTCAAGATAGGCTGTGTGAACCATCTTACCCTTGTCTACGGCTTTGGTGACTGCCTCAAAGAAGTCGACCAGGTTCAGGAGGCAAGACCTGCCTTTCACAAACCCAAACTGGGTGGGGTCCAGAGTTTGGAGGTTACCAATGTCTTTGTTTATGAATTCCATAATGATACGTTCCATGGTGGGAAGTTGGCATAATGGTTAAGGTGTTTACCTTACAAACAAAAGGTGCAGGGTTTGATTCTCACATGGGGTAACTGGCTAGGCTTAAAGTGGTCCACAAGGACAGTTAGCCTAGTACTAATCTATGAATCTATGAATCTATGGCCTTGCAGACCAGGCTCATCAGGCTAATAGGGCTATAGTTCCCAGAATCAGTGGTGGCTACCCCTTTGTGGAGTGGGATAACTGTGTCTGTGCGCCATTCAGTGGGCACAAAGTCTGACATGAGGCTATGATTAAACATGGTGCTTAGATGGGGAGCCATTTTTTTCTGAGGTGCGTGTAAAACGTAGCCTGGAATGTTGTCCAGCCCCATG
>NC_056730.1:198259370-198264370 GCF_019279795.1 Protopterus annectens
AAACCCCCAGGCTAAGGTAACACAGAATTTCAAAAGCAGACTAAAACCTTTCAATGTATTCAGATGGCTACACTTTTTCACACTTCAGGCAACTAACTGCAGTTAGAGACAGGGAGTATTATCTCCCTGTATTATATTATATGTATGTATTTCTTTTAATATATGTATTTCTTTAGTATTTTAGATATATGTATTCCTTTAGTATTTTAGATAATGGGGAGAGAATAGAAATATGTTGGTAGTTTGAGACATCAAAGGTGTCACCACCTTTGTGTAGTGGGGTGATAACTGATTTTTTCCATAGCTGGGGGACAAACAACTCTGTGATGGAGTGATTTATAAGTATTCTATCAGAAGAGTCAATTGTTGTGGCTCCGAGTTGTAGAAATTCTGGAGGTAGCTTATCAGTGGAGAGGGAGCAGGCTCTAGGTTTTTTAGGAGTTTAAGTACTAGTGAGGTTTACGCTGTTTGAATAGAAAATGATGGAGTAGAAGGAGCACTGTTAAGTCTATCTTTTGGGTTATGGGGGAAGAGCTGATGTTTTCTTGGGTGAGGTTTTTAGAGCCTTGGGAGGTACTGTAATTGGGGTTAGTTGTTGAAGAGGAGTTTTTGAGTAGATTTTGAATGGTATTGATAAAGTGCAAGCTGAAGATTTGGGCAATTTGCTGTGGGTTATTATCTGGTAAAGGAGATAGGTTTTGCAAGGCACCAGGATTAAGAAGGGTTGAGACAGATTTTCAGAACTTTTTTGGATTATTACTTTGGCTGGATAATTGTATTGGGAAATATTTTTTCTTTTCATTTACAACCATTTTTTTTTGTTTTGTTACAGAGTTGTTTATAGTTAAGTTCAAGTACTGAGTCCTTAATTTTTTTGTTATTGTTTCCAGGCTCTTTCTCTAGATAGAAGGGATTGTCTAGTTTCTTTAGTTAGCCAAGAAGCATGGTTGGCTTTTATTTGTTTAGTACTTATAGGGGCTAGGCTATTGAGAGTGTCAAGGAAGAGTTTATTGAAGTAGGTCACAGCATCATCTAAAGGAAGTGTTTTCAAGGAGGACCAGTTATGGGATTGTAGGGAATTTAAGAAAGTATCAAGGCTGAAATGGGTAAGATTTCTTGATGTTCTATAAGACTGAGCTTTAGGAATATGTAAGTGGCTTCTATGGGTAAAAGATGGTCGGTGATCACTTAATGTGTTTGGGAGGGTACCAATATTGGAGAAACTGAGTGGATGAGTTACAAGGATCCTGTCTATGGCAGTTTCTGTTTGGGGATAGGGGAGCAAGTGGACTTGTAATTAGCTGTGTAAAGCTGTGTACGTTTATGCTATTTTGTGGGATATCAGAGATTAAGCTCTGACAGTTTATGTTGGTGTCACTGAGAATGATAGCTTCATAGGAGATATTATGGTTTACCCAAGATAGAAGGTCTTCTAGAACTGGTATATTGTATCCGGGGGGGGGGGGGGTTGTAGAGTATGATGATACAGATATTTCTGTTTACATGAAAGGATGTTATTAGTAGTTCTAAGTTGCTAAAACAGGGAACTGATTTTTAAAAGGGTGCAATTGTAAAAGAATCATGGTGTGTTAGTGCTACGCCGTCGCCTTTTTTATGGGTTTTTCATTGCAAATCATGGTGAAGTCTGGTGGGAAAATTTCATTATCATTTATGTGAAGTTTCAGCCAGGTTTTGGTTAATGCTATGATGTCTGGGGGAGTTAGTTAGTAAATGAGAAAGGTAGTGGCCATATTTTTAAATTTAGGGTGATTAAGTTAGTATATACAAGTATAAGAGGTGGTGATGTTAATAACATGCTTGAAAATATAGAATATGCTTGGATTACAAGGCTGCAAGCAGATACATATATCCTGGCGTTAATAATGCAGTAAGTATTAAACCAGTTCTATGTAAGAAGCAACAAAAGTTGCATTAATAATATAAATTGATGTACTTATATTGTGTTAATTGTGTTTTAACTAATTACTGTTTTTAGTTTATTTTACATTGGATGGGCTGTGTCACATGTTTTATTGCTGGTACTATTTATTTGAATGGATAATTGATTTGTTATGTTAGCACTGAAGAAGGGGAAGCCTGAAAGCTTTGCTGTCGTTGAAAATAAAGTGAAGAGAATTTAAGTGAGTGCTTCTGCCATCCTTTGTTTCTTTGTTTTGAGTGATGAGTTAGCCAGGTTTGAAATTCAGTAATGTTGTTGCAGATACTACATGTATTTATTGTTATTATGTGTAGGTCTTGGTTACTGATTGATTGGTTGGAGGTTATTTTGTTGATGGGGCTTGGGTTTGGATATATGTCACCACATTTTAATAGTTCTAGACGTAGATGAATTGTTATATGGGTTGTTTGGGTTTTAAAAGGAGGTTGTAACAGAGAGTTTGGTAGTGTTTGGGGTGTGTGATTTTAGTTAGATATAATGAGTTGCATATAAATAGGGAGGGTGAGATGTTAGAAAAGTTATGAGTGTTAGGTAATAGTGGAGTACTTAGGGTACTGGATGTTATGGGTGGTGTGAGTATACATGTATTGGGGATGTGGCTTGGTATAGTGGGAGGACTGTAGTAAAGATGATGGTTGATAGAATAAAAGTCTGAAAATATTGTGAAGGTTTTAGGTACAGAGGTAGCTGGAGTGGGTAAAAGTTATGGTTTAAGGTTTTAGATACTAGTGGAAGAATTGGGTATATTGAGAAGAGGGTGTAGTGGGGTTGGGGAGTGTATGGATTTAATGTCAGTGTTTTAATTGAGCTACTAGAGGTATAAATCTTATTAAAGTGGAGGGTGTGGGAATAGGGGTAGGGTAGGTTAGTGGAGTGATCCTAGAGCGGAGGGTGAATGGAGCGGGTTGTGCCTGCCTTCAGCTCTACACAAAGAAAACAATCACCAGAGGTTAAGCTATGTGAGAAACAGTACAGCTTGTAACTGTAGAAGTACATACACTATTCAAAAGGTATTGGTCAGACTACCAAGCAAGTAAGAGGAAAATAAACATTGTTAAATTTGAGATAGAAGAGGTGAGCAGTGAGTAAGTGGTACAGGTGGTTTACTGCTGCTATGAAGACAAGAAGGGCCAGCAAGAAACAGTTAGGGTAGAGACTGCAAAAAGAGGTGAAGAGGAAGATAACAGTTGCACAAGGGGAGTAGTTTGGGCTAATGGTACACGTGCATATTAACATAGCGGTAGGTTAAGTGTGTGAGATTTAAACTAGAGTCAAAGGTAGCCTTGGAGAAGGAGCTCAATAACCGACTCAGTAGGGGTACTACTTAGCTACAAAAGGGGGTAGCAGGGTTCCTTAGTAGTATGCTCCCAAAAGTACTAGGCGCTTATCAAGACTAAAAAGTATGCTGAGATAATATTACACATGCATAGTTGTTTTCTTTTTAATAAATTGTTTCACTGGCCAAGGAGCACCCGAATTGCAGCTGAGAAATCACCCGGTTGTTTTCTACTGGGATACTACAGTTGGAATGCACTTTGGAATGTAGCTTGTTGCAAGAGGTTGAGCAGAGGGAACTGAAAAGGGATAGAAAAGAGTACAATGTAACACAAGTACTGGCACATGCAATTTCAGCAACAATGTTGTTACCAGGGCTAAACAGGAGTTGCTACAATTATATTGATTTAAGCAAACTAAACAGCTTAAAACATACACACAGATATTTGCAGTGATGTTTCCAATGTCCAGTGCACATAGTTAACCAAACACATTAGCAGCTACACAACTCAGATATAAGTAAGAATATTATAGCTTTCCCCATTAACATAATGTTTTCTGTTAACTTAATTCATCACCTAAATGCTTGGCTGAGAGGAAAAGAACTCTAAAGCTACTAATGTAAAATTAATGCAGTGGTAGATAGCATTTTTAAAGATACCTAACACAATCATGTTATAGAAGGCAGAAACATTACATTGGCAGTGCAGTAAAAATACAAAGATTACAATGGACAAATTGAACGCCGGAAAGGGGCATATCTAACAATCGTCAGTGTAGTACAGTACTACGCCAACTGTGGATGTCTTGCACAATATTTAAATAATGTTGTAATTGTGAAAAGGCTATTGGAATTTCAGCTATACAGGTTATCACCACAACTTGTTACAGTACTTAAATATTCCAATTTAATATATAAAACATATCAAGTAAACTTTTACTTACTTGAGAGGATGCAGCTAGGAAGGGAACGCTTTGCACAGGGCAAATAAGGGTTTAAACATAGCACCCGTGGAGGTGACTTGCATAAGTAAATATTGGGTAGAAACACCTGAGAGGGAAGGGCAATAAGAGAGTGAGTGGGGGAGAGGGGCACTATGGAAAGGGTAGCAGTAGATTTGCACTCGCCTTCTGCGGCTACACAAAGAAAACAATCTCATGTTGTTTATTTGAATTTTTATAATACAGGTTCCACTTTGTATCAGATGATACATTCCCCAACCAGGGAGGGCAATATCTGGTAAGGCAGTCTTTATGGTTAGAGTGATGTGCAAATGTTAAATAAAAATACTTTATTACACAGATATTAAGGGCTTTCATCTCTCTCTGGAGACTTCATCAGAAACAATGCATAAGTTAATTAACTCCCTGCTCTAAGTGTTATGGTACTTCTGTACTGATTTTATTTGGTTTTCAGTAGTTCCTCTTCAGTATGAGCCTCAGTGGACTGCTTTTTTGTTGTTTATTTTGGAGCAGCCTACGACTGGACTGAGAGTGATTAGTTTAAACCTCTATGATGGATGGTTTCCAGTATCTTTTTTCTGTACAGGGTAGTTCATTACTAACTACAGAATGAATTGATATTAAAGGAGATTTATCCCGGCTTTTGGACTCGATGACTCAAGTTTTCAGTTATCACAATGAAGTGTTAGAAACAACCCCCCCCCCCCCCGCTTTGGGAGGATGCCTAATTGGACAACCGGAGATGTGTCTTGAGGTATGGTATATTGCAGGAAGGAGAATTCAGAGAAATCAACTTACGGTC